>NC_133330.1:15032189-15173155 GCF_042186555.1 Aquarana catesbeiana
TCTTTTCTCTCTTTTCTCTCTCTTCTCTCTCTCTCTCTCTCTCTCTCTCTCTCTCTCATCTCTCTCTCTCTCTTTCTTTTCTCTCTTTTTCTTTCCCCTTCTCTTCTTTCTCTCTCTCTTCTCTATTTCTTTCTTCTCTTCTCTCTCTTTCTGTTCTCTCTCTTTTCTCTTCTCTTTTCTCTATTTTCTCTTCTCTTCTCTTCTCTTCTCTTCTCTTCTCTTCTCTTCTCTTCTCTCTCTCTTCTTCTCTCTCTCTTCTCTCTATTTTCTCTTCTCTTCTCTTCTCTCTTTTCTCTTCTCTTCTCTCTCTTTTCTCTTCTCTTCTCTCTTGCTCTTCTATTCTCTCTCTTTTCTATTCTCTCTGTCGTTTATCCTCTCACTCTCTCTTCTCTCTGTCTTTTATTTCTTTCTCTCTTCTGTCTTCTCTCTCTCTCTTATCTCTCTCTCTCTTTTCTCTCCTCTCTCTCTTCTCTCTCTTCTCTTCTCATCTCTCTGTCTTTCTTTTTTCTCTCTCTCTCTCTTCTCTCTCTTTCCCTTCTTATCTTTCTCCCTTTTTCTATCTTCTCTTCTCTTTTGCTTCTCTTTCTCTTCTCTCTCTTTTCTCTCCCCCCCTCTCTCTTTTCTCTTCTCTCTCTCTCTAAAAACAAAAGATAAACTATTAACATGGATGAAGAGTAATAGATGATATACTAGAAGTCAGTTTTCAGGCTTCCATACACGTTATGTAAGCAGGCGCGGTGTTGCGGGCGGTCGGTCTGGTCTTGTGGTGTCAGTGATGGGGGAGGGGAGATGACAGGAACTGACGGTTCAGAGAGGAGGAAGAGGGAACAGCCGGCAGAGGAGAAGGACGGGACACAATGTAAAGAAATCGTCCTGCCCAATCCCTGCGATCGAATCCTCCCGGGCGCATCCTTTGGAAGATCAGAGGCCACACAACTGCGAATGAGCGGAGGCGATGAAACTTCCAAAAGTCTGTCCTGATCGGGACCAGACTGACCCCAATATCCAATCTGCGACCTGATTACATATCAGTAAGGAGGAAAGATCAGAATATCATGTCTAAGGCTCGCTTCACACCAATGCGTTCTTTCATGTTTTTTTCAGAAGTGCAGGACATGTTTTTTTAACATGGGTTCCTATGAAACACGTTCACATCAATGCATTTTTGCGCCTCTGCGTTTTTGGGAAGGGTCAGGGACTTTTTTAAACGCAAAACAGTGCTTTTTTTGGTTCAATAGACTTCAATTGAGACGCTGCAGAAAAGCATGTAGTGCATTTTTTGCATGTTTTTGGTGCGTTTTGTATTATTTAATTTGCCCAACAACAAATTGGCCAAATAAAAAGAAAACATCAAACATCAAAAACGTGCCAAAAACGTGTGTCCGGAAAGGCAGAAAGCTCAGCAAAAAGCACTGCAGAAACGCTCGAAAGCAACACGTATAGGTGTGAATGGAGCCTTACACATCATCATAATCATCAAAATTATTATTGTTATTAATTTATTATTATTATTAATTTTTTTTTAAATATTATTGTTGTTGTTATTTATGTTTTATTATTATTGCCATTATCATTAGTATTATTATTATTTTATTGTTATTATTTATTTAATATTGTTAGTAGTAGTAGTATAATAGTCTGTCAAAACGATATATTTATCTTTTAGTTTTGGATGGAGTGGAGAGGGATTAGAACCTCTATCAGGTTTTCATTGCTCATATCACTAAGTCTGAAAGTGAATCAAAATCTTAAAACTCTCCCCAGAAAAAGAAGTGAGGGGGCAACTGTTTGAAGGGAGCGCCCTCACTTCCTTCTCACGTCCTCTTGTGTCTTCAGCACAGGAAGTATATATATATATATATATATATATATATATATATATATATATATATATATATATATATATATATATAAACTGCAGCGCTTGAAGTGAGACTTCCTTGCAGTGTTCCTTAATCAAATGTCCCATGTCCACAACGTTGTCCATCCAACCTGTTGTGAAAAGGTGAGACTCCTGTGGGTGTCAAATCAAGCACCATCACCACATTTGGACGGAGGACTTACCAGAGAGATGGACGGTATTTAATTCTTTAAAAAGATACAATATATTTATATTAAAAGATACTATTGGGGGGGATTTACTAAAACTGGAGAGTGAAAAGTCTGGTGAAGCTCTGCATAGAAACCAGTTAGCAACACAGGGAAAGGGGGACACCTTAAATTCATCCAAATTAGGTTAAAGGTATAGCCAAGGTTGGATTAACGGCCTAAAGTTGCCTACCCTAATTGCTATACCTTTAATACCACAAATACCATTAGTTGATTGGATCGACAATGCTAGGTCAGCAATCAAAAAATGGTTGTTCAGGGGACCATATTGCATATACAAAAGAAGGGAGGAATGTATGGTTTTTTGGATAGTTGTTCTGTAATTATTGTGACATTAATAAAGTTAATTAGGTTCACACTTGATTGTTCTCGAGTGGACCATCTTTTGAAGGTCTTCCCCTCCTCCCTTCTTTTATAGAAACCAATTAGCATCCAGTTTTTATTGTCAAAGCTTCAATTAATAAATTGAAGTTAGAATACGATTGGCTGCCATGCACAGCTGCACCAGAGTTTGCACTCTTCAGTTTTAGTAAATCAATCTCTCTTCTCTTCTCTTCTCTTCTCTTCTCTTCTCTTCTCTCTCTGTTGTTTCTCTCTTCTCTTCTCTCTTCTTTTCTCTCCTCTTCTCTTCTCTCCTCTTCTCTTCTTTTCTCTCCTATTCTCTCTTCTTTTCTCTCCTCTTCTCTCTCTCTCATGTTTTCATTTTAGAATCGTAAAACTCCCCCCAAAAAAAGAAGTGAGGGGCAAATTGAAGGGAACTCCCTCACTTTCTTCTCACGTCATCTTGGACAGGAAGTGTATGTATATATATATATATATATATATATATATATATATATATATATATATATATAAATTGCAAAACCTTTTTTTCTCTCCTCTTCTCTTCTTAGCTCTCCTCATCTCTCTTCTTTTCTCTCCTCTTCTCTTCTCTCCTCTTCTCTCTTCTCTTCTCTCCTCTTCTCTCTTCTCTTCTCTCCTCTTCTCTCTTCTCTTCTCTCCTATTCTCTCTTCTTTTCTCTCCTCTTCTCTTTTTTCTCCTTTTCTCTTGTTTTCTCTCCTCTTCTCTCTCTATCAGGTTTTAATTGCTGTGTCCCCGCTAGGTAAATTCATTGTCTCTATTTGTCCTGGTGTCACTCATGTCACTAAAACTGAAAGTGAATTAAATTCCTAAAACCCTCCCCAAAAAGAAGTGAGGGGAAAACTGAAGGGATCCCCTTCACTTTCCTCTCACGTCAGGACAGGAAGTATATATATATAAATTGCAGCGCTTGAAGCGAGACTTCTTTGTTATAACTTCCACTGCAGTGTTCCTAAATCAAATAAAACCTCACAACATTGTCCATCCAACTTGTTGTGAATTGCAGCGGCATAGGTGAGACTCTTGTGGGTCCCAAATCAAGCACCATCACCACATATGGACGGAGAACTTACCAGAGAGATGGCCCTTAAAGCATAGAGGCCAGTGTGCGCCTATGTCTGGTACAATCCCCATACAGGAGACAGGAACGGTCAGCAATGACCAATACGGCATCAATCCCCACACCACTGATGGATCTTTGGTAGAAGTCACATTGTCTCAGACTCCTTTTTTCTGATTTCTGAATTAGAGGATCTGATTTCATTACCATCACCTGAGCAAACTCAGTGTTCCATGGGTTGGCTCTCAGTGTCCAGAGAAGGGCCCCAGGGCCCCGAAGGCAGAAGTTGTCAGAGTTGGAAAAGTTGTACAGCATTTTTTATCACTCACTGCGCTCCCCACCCAAGGACAGGAAAGGAGAGGACAATCTTCCCAGTAGGACACAGACAGGATAAAGGGGTTCAGCCATTCCCGACTCCATCCAAAGGGAAAAAATGTTCTGGTTTCAGATACACTTCAAGTTTTACAGAATCTCCCTCTTCTGTAGCACAATACACAGAGAGCACACAATCATGGAAATCTTAATGACTGTGCAGTTCTTGGCTGTCTTCACAAATGATTGGGAAAGATCAATTGTTTGTGACTTGTTACAATGTTGCAGTCTCATCACTAGGGAAAAGGAGATTGAGGAAATGCTTCCTCTTGCTTGCAGAAGACTGATGACATCCTCTCAGCCACTCAAAGTCACTGACTGGTGACCTCATCTCAGCCTAAGCAAAGTCACTGACTGGTGACCTCACCGCAGCTTAGGCAAAGTCACTGATTGGTGACCTCACCTCAGCCTACGCAACATCACTGACTGGCAACCTCACCCCAGCCTAGGCAACATCACTGAGCGGTGACCTCACCTTAGCCTAGACATCGTCACCGACTGGTGACCTCACCTCTTCCTAGGTAACATCACTGACCGATGACTTCACCTCAGCTTAGGCAAAGTCACTGACTGGTGACCTCACCTCAGCCTAGGCAACGCCACTGACTGGTGACCTCACCTCAGCCTAAGTAATGTCACTGACTGATGACCTCACCGCAGCTTACGCAAAGTCACTGACTGGTGACCTCACCGCGGCCTAGGCAACATCACTGACTGGCAACCTCACCTCAGCCTAGGCAACATCACTGAGTGGTGACATCACCTTAGCCTAGACATCGTCACTGACTGGTGACCTCATATCAGCCTAGGCAATGTCACTGATTGGTGACCTCACCTCTATCTAGGCAACATCACTAATTGATGACCTCACCTCAGCTTCGACAACGCCACTGACTGGTGACCTCACCTCAGCCTAAACAAAGTCACTGACTGGCAACCTCAACTCAGCCTAGGCAAAGTCACCAACTGGTGACCTCATCTCAGCCTAGGCAATATCACTGACTGGTGACATAACCTCAGCTTAGACAAAGTCACTGACTGGTGATCTCACCTCAGCCTAGGCAACATCACTGACTGGTGACATCACCAGAGCCCAGGCAAAGTAATTGACTGGTGATTTCACCACAGCCTATGTACCATCACTGAGTGGTGACCTCACCTCAGCCTAGGCAAAGTCTCTGACTGGTGACCTCACCTCAGCCTATGTACCATCACTGAGTGGTGACCTCACCTCAGCCTAGGCAAAGTCTCTGACTGGTGACCTCACCTCAGCCTATGTACCATCACTGAGTGGTGACCTCACCTCAACCTAGGCAAAGTCACTGACTGGAGCTCAAGGATGCCATTTTAATGATAACAGGTGGAGATTTTGTGAAAAATGATCCTGTTAACTTGTGACACGTTCGGGAATTATTCATGTACAATTATTAAATTGCTGACTAGAAGTGGTTGTTGACCTTAGGCTAAATATGTTCAGTAATAATGGTTTCTGTTTTCTTTTTTTTTTTTTTTTGACAGGTTATAAAGATTTCCCAGACGACAAATGTCTCACAAGGTTCTTCTTCTGGCCATCCATCACCTTGTAACTGTTTTGGTTTACACCAATGGCAGTCCCCGGGTTTCTTCTTCCCGGGCGTCCTTTTGTCACAATCTGGAACGCCCCGACCAGCCAGTGCTGGGAGAAGTATGGCGTGGACCTGGACTTGGATCCGTTTGACATTGTGGTCAATGAGAACCAATCCTTCTCAGGAAGTGAGATGGTGATCTTCTACAAAACCGAGCTTGGGCTGTACCCCTATTATGACCTGGATGACAATCCGATCAATGGCGGATTGCCGCAGAACATCAGCCTTAGTGACCACCTTAACCAGGCTTACAAAAACCTGATGACCACTATCCCATCCCCGGACTTCAAGGGGGCGGCTGTCATAGACTGGGAGGATTGGAGGCCTTTGTGGGGTCGGGACTGGGATAAAATGAACATCTATAGAGAACGTTCTCAGCAACTGGTGCAGGAGAGACACCCATCATGGCCTGCGAAGAAGGTACTGCTGGAGGCCCAAAGAGAGTTTGAGGAGGCTGCTGAAAAGTTTTATAACGTCCACTTTGACCTTAAGCCGTAAACTAAGGCCCGGTGGGCTGTGGGGCCTCTACGGCTTTCCTAACTGCTACAACTACGACTACAAAAAAAGGTCTCCACAATTACACAGGAGAATGCCCGCAACCGGAGATAGCCAGGAACGACCGTCTGAAATGGATGTGGAACTCCAGCCAGGCGCTCTATCCGGATATCTACCTGGAACAAATTTTGAAGGATTCTGGGTATGTCAAACAGTTTGTGAAACACCGTCTGGAAGAGGCCTTCAGGGTATCTGGGCAGTCGGTAGAGGACGAGCTCCCTGTATTTCCCTACGCCCGGATTGTGTACACCTACAGCATGGACTTCCTGACCCAGGTAAGTGACACATACATCATAACCCATCATAACCCAGAGCTGATACAAAGGAGAACCTTTCACCTAAAGATCTCCAGATTCTTCTCTGCAAGGCCACCATTAGCAATCATAAGGCCCCATACAGCCTGCCTGCATCCCCCCCCCCCCCCATCCCCCCCACCATGTTTCCCTACAAACTTACAGATTGTATAGTGTATGGCCACCTTAAAAGAGATTGTACAATAAGGTTGTAATGTGTGACTAATTATTCTGTATTCCACAGGAAGATCTCATCCAGACGATCGGACAGAGCGCAGCGTTGGGAACTGCGGGGGTCGTCCTGTGGGGTAACAATGACTACCACCGCAGCAAGGTAACCAGAATAGGGGAGATCACTGAAGGGGTGGAGCTGTAGACTGCGATGGAGCTCGGTTGCCATTTAGAGGCTTCTCAGACAGGTGTCTCATATAATGACAGGTCCCCTTTAATAACACCCCCCCAGCATACACACAGCTGTGAGTACGAGAGCCTCATAGACAGAAACATTGTGATGGGGCTTCCATTTCTGCAATTAGGGGACGAGAGATGAGAATTTGTGATTGGGGTCAGAACTTGCCCTTGTTGGGGGTCAAGGGTCACCTTTGCTACCCCCATCACACCACTGGGGTCACTGGGGGGTCTACGTGATTTTGTGAAATGACAATATAAATATTTTATAGAGCATTATTCATAAAAAAAACTGTTAAGCCCCTTAAGTTGCAAAGGCAGCTGGATGGGATCTGTATACTTGCCATGGCCACAATGCTTTGCAGAAAGTACCGTCCTTAGAACGCAACCTATTCAAGTTAATGAGGCTGCATCCCAACCACGTGCAATGCCCACAGTTGGGGTTTCCGGCTTTTAAAGGTTTAAACAGGTGGTGTGAAAGAAACAAAATACCTCCCAGTCGCCGGTCAAACGACCTCTAAAAAAGCGATTCACCGTGGATTGTTCTTCAGAGGGCAACACTTGTGTAAATGTGCCTCTGGATGTGTCCCTCACTGAATGCAATGTACAGGTACAAACATGACCCATCCAAGTGAACAGGGCCACGCTGCATCCATGTGCAATGCACGCACAGGGCCTTCTTTAACCCAGGGGCAGCTGCCCCGGGCCCACTCATTGTTGTGGGGCCCAAAGCAGCTATCCCTTGAGCCACCAGTTGATGAGTGGATTTGGGAAGGCCCAAGAAAACATTTGCCCAGGCTTCAATCCATATTAAAGATAGCTCTGGCAATGCACAATATGGTTCCAGCACTTAGGGGTTAGAACGAGAAGGCAACATAACATCTGTCAAAGGCCCTCTGAAAAGTGATCCACCAAAGATCGCTCTTTATATGGCCACGTAAACTCTCACTAACACAAATAGGTTGAACTTGATGGACCCGTGTCTGTATTTAACTTTATCAACTATGTAACTGTGCAGCATTTCCTCTACATTGATACAATGTTTCAATATTATTATTAATGTGGCCTCTCTAGATTATTTTTTTTAACCGTCAGGAGATCCTCAATGTCCCATTTCCTTGATATTTGTACAGATTTGTAATCAACAGCATGTGAGAATCTGGGAGGAATCACTGAGCCAAATTACTCTGTGTGCTCAATTCACGAAAATGTATCTACTGCTTTAAAATCAGCAATAAAATGGCTCATAGCATTTTTCAAAAGTTTTTGCAAGTCACCAAAAAAACGCTACTAAAATACCGCATGCGCTATTTCTTGAAGTGATTAGGTATTTTAGTAGTGAACACTTGTGGTACAGTATTTTAACACCAGCTCCCACCGGCGTCCTTAACAACCAGTCAGCGGCGGCCCGTCCATTAGGGGCGCACAGGCGCCGCCCCCCCATCCATGCGTCCGGCCCCCCTGATCTACATATCAGGGGTGCCAGACCATGGATTCCAATGGGGGGGGGGGGTCTTTTTGAAGCACATGATTAGAGCCAGAGGCTTTTATAGGCTTCAAAAAAGGGGTGGGCTCGGGGTGCAGAGCACTGCGCTCCGAAGACCACCCAGTTGTGTGAGAATAGCGAATAAATACCAGGCAACATGTCCTTAACCCTCCCCAAAGCAGTGGTCATCAACTCCTGTCTTCAGGGCCCACTAACAGGCCAGGTTTTATGTATTACCTTGGGGGAGATGCAGACTAGAATACTGCAATCACTGAGCAGCAAATTATATCACCTGTGATGTATTTCAGTTATCTTGCAAACCTGGCCTGTTGGTGGGCCCTGAGGACAGGAGTTGATGACCACTGCCCCAAAGCACCTTGTCCCCATGTTGATGAGGACAAAAGTCTTCTACCCACAACCCTGGCCCAGTGGTTGTGGTTGTGGGGGTGCGGGGGTGACTTATCGGAATCTGGAAGCCCCCTTGTGTGAATGAGCATGGGGTACTTTAGTACCCCTACTCATTCACCAAAGAAAATGACTAAAGTAAATAAAAACCTGGAGACAGTTTTTAACAAGTCCTTTATTAAAAGAAGGGAAAAACTAAATAAATGTCCCCCCGAAGTAAATCCAGTGTCAGTCACAATAAACCCTGCCCGCCGATCGGCACCAAATAAAAAAAGGTCCACACCTGGCGCTTGGCTCCTGCTGACTGACAGCTCCGTTTCCCACCTGCCACGAAAGAAACTAAGCGGTGGGGTCACCTGGTGGTGTCACTGGGTGGCCCCGCCCCTTGTAACTTCATCAACCATGGCATGCTGGTTGGAAATGTGGGCTTAAAAGGGAAAGGAGTGCTGAGCTAAGCACATAGGATGCCATTGGTTCCTTTTCCTTGCAAAATGCTGAATGCCTGGAGGTCATGGTGATCCTAATGCTTCCTAAGGACAGGAAGTTTGGTTCGTTTTGGAAAGTATCTGCCATATGTTCTTCCGATAGTCTTCTGGAAAGTTGATGTATTTTTAAATGTTTGTTCATCACATGACCGCGCTTTGTTCTTTCACAGGAGGCATGTCTGGAGGTGAAGTCGTACATAGACTCTACACTGGGGAGGTATGTGGTCAATGTGACGCGCGGCGCCACCCTGTGTAGCCAGGCGCTGTGCGCAGGAAACGGACGCTGTGTGTGTGAAGACTCCACTTCTAACTGCCACCTCCACCTGAACCCCAACAGCTTCAGCATTAGGAGGAACCCCGAGGGCAGAGGCTTCCTGGTCTCCGGAGAGGCCTCCAAGATGGACCTGATGTATATGGCTGTCTTTTTTCAGTGTCGTTGTTACCCCGGATGGAAGGGGCAGGACTGCTCCCACCGAACCGACTGACCAACGCCGCTCTACAATCTACTTCATGCTTATCGAAGCAGAGCGGAGCACTCACTAATCTGTCTATAACCGAGGAGGGAGAAATTTGTGAGCAGAACCCAGCAGAATACAGATGTGGAAGCTCATCCATCTCAGCCCAGGATCCCTATACTCCCCATGGGGCTCCGAGCAACAGACAGTATATACATCCCATTCCAGAATCCCTATACTCACCATGGGGCTCAGAGCAACATACAATACACCCATCCTAGTCCAGCATCCCTATACTCCCCATGGGACTCACAGTAACATACAATACATCCAACCCAGTCCAGGATCCCTATACTCCCCATGGGGCTCGGAGCAACATACAGTACATACATCTCAGTCCAGGATCACTATACTCCCCATGGGGCTCAGAGCAACATACAGTACATACATCTCAGTCCAGGATCACTATACTCCCCATGGGGCTCAGAGCAACATACAGTACTTCTAACCCAGTCCACAATCCCTATACTTCCCATGGGGCTCCGAGCAACATACAGTACATCCATCTCAGTCCAGGATCACTACACTCCCCATGGGGCTCAGAGCAACATAGAGAACATCCATCTCAGCCCAGGATCCCTATACTCCCCATGGGGCTCAGAGCAACATAGAGTACATCCATCTCAGTCCAGGATCACTATACTCCCCATGGGGCTCAGAGCAACAAACAGTACATCCATCTCAGTCCAGGATCACTATACTCCCCATGGGGCTCCAAGCAACAGACAGTATATCCATCCCATTCCAGAATCCCTATACTCCCCATGGGGCTCAGAGCAACATGCAGTACACCCATCCCAGTCCAGCATCCCTATACTCCCAATTGGACTCACAGCAACATACAGTACATCCAATCCAGTCCAGGATCACTATACTCCCCATGGGGCTCCGAGCAACATACAGTACATCCATCTCAGTCCAGGATCACTACACTCCCCATAGGGCTCAGAGCAACATACAGTACATCCATCTCAGCCCAGGATCCCTATACTCCCCATGGGGCTCAGAGCAACAAACAGTACATCCATCTCAGTCCAGGATCACTATACTCCCCATGGGGCTCCAAGCAACACACAGTATATCCATCCCATTCCAGAATCCCTATACTCCCCATGGGGCTCAGAGCAACATGCAGTACACCCATCCCAGTCCAGCATCCCTATACTCCCCATTGGACTCACAGCAACATACAGTACATCCATCCAAGTCCAGGATCACTATACTCCCCATGGGGCTCAGAGCAACATACAGTACATCCATCCAAGTCCAGAATCACTATACCCCCCATGGGGCTCCGATCAACAGACAGTACATCATCTCATTCCAAGATCCTTATTCTCCCAATAAGGCTCAGGGCAAAATACAATACATCCATCCAAGTCCAGGATCCCTATACTCCCCATAGGGCTCAGGGCAACATGCAGTACAACCAACTCAGTCCAGGATCCCTATACTCCCCATGGGATGCAAACCATCATAGTCCATGATGCCTATACTTCTCACGGGGCTCCGAGCAAATTATAATACATCTATTCCAGTCCACAATCACTATACTCCCTATAGGGCTCAGAGCACAATATACAGTACACCCAACCAGGTCCAGGATCCCTATACTCCCTGTAGGACTCAGACCATCCAAGTCCAGGATCCTTATACTCCCCACAGGGCTCAGAGCACCATATCATCTAATAGAAGGAAAAAATAAATATTCCCTTTTATTTTTGCCTAAGAACAATCCAGATATTTGCCATATAAACTGCTGCATATTCTGACCGGTGTTTAGCACTCTCTGTATACGTGTAATGGGATTCCGTATACACATGGCAAACAGCTGCTGGATACCTCTGTCATTTTGTTTACATTTTTATTGCAGGGAACCCTCATCTGTCTGTGTGCTCCATCCAGGACATGTATTGCTTGCCAGAAAAAAAGAATTAATATTAATTTTTAAGGGACATTCTATGATAACACCAAAGAATCCAATAACCAATCAGGTTACAATGAGATGGTCAAAAGGGACCCTACAATCATTTTGCTAAAATACACTAAATAAAGAATTGCATTCTTCAATCAATGTTCTAATGTGTCATAATTTCAATGATAAATAATATAACTAAAGGATATATTTATAGGCAGAACTGTGTATCCATTCCAGTTATCAACTGTCCATCCAGAGCCTCTGGTTTATAGACAGTTACATCCTAAATATAGAGCTATTTATCTAACTGTCAATCCACAGCCTCTGGCTAGACAGTTACATCCTAAATTTAGAGCCATTTATCCAAGTGTCCATCCAGAGCCTCTGGTTTATAGACAGTTACATACTAAATTTAGAGCCATTTATCCAAGTGTCCATCCAAAGCCTCTGGTTTATAGACCAGATACATCCTAAATATCCAACTGTTGATCCAGAGCCTCTGGTTTATAGACAGTTACATGCTAAATATAGAGCAATTTTTCCAACTGTCCATCCAGAGCCTCAGGTTTATAGACCACATACATTGTAAATATAGAACCATTTATCCAACTGTCCATCCAAAGCCTCTGGTTTATAGACAGTTACACCCTAAATATAGAACCATTTATCCAACTGTCCATTCACAGCCTCTGGTTTATAGACAGTTACACCCTAAATATAGAACCATTTATCCAACTGTTCATCCAGAGCCTCTGGTGTATAGACCAGATACATCCTAAATATAGAACCATTTATCCAACTGTCCATTCACAGCCTCTGGTTTATAGACAGTTACACCCTAAATATAGAACCATTTATCCAACTGTACATCCAGAGCCTCTGGTTTATAGACAGTTACACCCTAAATATAGAACCATTTATTCAACTGTCCATTCACAGCCTCTGGTGTATAGACCAGATACATCCTAAATATAGAGCCATTTATCCAACTGTCCCTCCCTGTAGGGGTCAGATCATTCGAGTCCAGGATCCTTATACTCCCTACAAGGCTCGGAGCACCATATCATCTAATAGCAGAAAAAAATAAATATTCAGTTCTATCTCTGCCTGAGGACACTCCAAATATCTGCCGTATAAACTGCTGCCTATTCTGACCGGTGTTTAGCACTCTCTGTATACGTGTAATGGGATTCCGTATACACATGGCAAACAGCTGCTGGATACCTCTGTCATTTTTTTGTACATTTTTATTGCAAAAACTAAAAAATTAAACTTCGGCTGCCCTCCTGTCAATCCAGAGCCTCTGGTTTATAGACTAGATACATCCTAAATATAGAGCCATTTATCTAACTGTCCATCCAGAGCCTCTGGTTTATAGATTACAGTTTATAGATACATTTTTATTGCAAAAAAATAAAAAATAAACTTCGGCTGCCCTCCTGCTGGGAATTCTCATCTGTCTGTGTGCTCCATCCAGGACATGTTTTGCTTGCAGGAAAAAAATAATAAATATTCATTTATAAGGGACATTCTATGATAACACAATCAGGTTACAATGAGATGTTCAAAGGGACCCTAAAATAATTTTGCTAAAATACACTAAATAAAGAATTGCATTCTTCAATCCAACTGTCCATCCAGAGCCTTTGGTTTATAGACCAGACACATCACATACTGCATATCTATCCATCTATCTATCTATCTATCTATCTATCTATCTATCTATCTATCTATCTATCTATCTATCTATCTATCTATCTATCTATCTATCTATCTATCTATCTATCTATCTATCCATGTATATATATATCATCAATTTTCACATTTTTAAATCTTACATTTAATTGGGATCAACTTCTTAAAATATATATATCTATATATATATATCTATACATAGATATATCTATAGATCTATGTAGATATATATATATATATATATATATATATATATATATAGATTTATATCTATAGATCTATATATATACATCTACATAGATCTATAGATAGATCTATGTATAGATAGATAGATAGATACTATCTATCTATATATAGATATATCTATAGATATATATAGATCTATAGCTATATATATTTTTTAAGAAGTTGATCCCAATTAAATGTAAGATTTAAAAACGTGAAAATTGATTTTTTTTTAGGTATGTAGCTCTCCAACTCTTAGTTCTTTTTCTCTGTCTTAGCTCTCTCCTCCCTCTGCTGGCCGCTGTCGGGATCGCACGCATTCCTCTCTCTCGGGTCTCTCCTCCCTCTGCTGGCCGCTGTCGGGATCGCACGCATTCCTCTCTCTCGTCTCTCTCCTCCCTCTGCTGGCCGCTGTCGGGATCGCACGCGTTCCTCTCTCTCGTCTCTCTCCTCCCTCTGCTGGCCGCTGTCCGGATCGCACGCATTCCTCTCTCTCGGCTCTCTCCTCTCTCTGCTGGCCGCTGTCGGGATCGCACGCATTCCTCTCTCTCGGCTCTCTCCTCCCTCTGCTGGCCGCTGTCGGTATCGCAGACACATCACACCCAGCTCAGATCAGCCTACAACTCCCAGTATGCTCTGCTCAGTCCGCGGCTCGCTCTGTGATTGGCTGCAGCTGGGAGTGTCTGAGCACATGGGGGAGAACCCTGGAAGGGGGTGAGTTTCAGATCCGAATCGGGTGACAGAGGGGGGGTGACCCCATATTATACTTTATTTTTAGGTGTGTGATGATCAGAGGGGCCCCTGACCCTCCTTTGTCCGAACACTGTGGCCCCCAGAGACAGGAGCAGTGTACTGGGGCCCCAGCTATGTGTTCTCTCTGTATGGCCACTTCTGGAGGTCCGGCGCCCCTCTGATCGGAGACGGATGATGTAACATTGGCTGTAATGAACGCGGCAAATGTTACCGAGATCCACATTAGCGGATGGGCAGCGCGGGCGAATGTGACTCCACCAGGCTGGACCGTGATTGGACAACGAATGTGATTATAAAATGTAGCAAATCTTTAGATGATTTGTTACTTTTATAATTTGATATTTTGTTACTTTTGTTAATTACTAATTTGTTACTTTGTTTTTTTTTTTTTGGTAATTCGTTACTTCATTAATCCATAATTTATTAACCCCATACATTTATAATTTGCTTCTTTATAAATTGTTAATTTTTATACATTTTTATAAAATGTTTTAATTTTTATAAATCAATTCTTTTTTTCTTAGTCAAAAATATGTTACTTTTCAAATCATTGTGTTACTTTCATTTATTATTGTATTATTCAATACATTTTTACTTTACTAATTAATAGTTTGTTACCCTATAAATTGATCATTTGCTACTCCATGAATCAATAATTTTTTTTTTTAAATCAATAATTGTATACTTTTATCAATGTGGTCCCAAGAACCTCCTAAAGGCGAGCTGTGGTGACATACAAAGCCAGGGCTTATGGGAGCTGATTATTTATAATTGGTCAGGACAGCATATGGGGGCGGAGCCTGGGTTGGTCCGAATTTATAAATCTATAATTTTGATAATTTGTTACGCTATAAATGAATAGGTTGTTTGTTTATAACTCAATAATTTTATATTTTATAAATGAATACTGTATTACTTTTTTAATTTTTTTTGTTACTCTGTAATTTAATCATTTATTATATTATAAATCATTAATTTTTTTTATAAATCAATAATTTGTAAATATGCTCTTAGGTACCTCCCACAGGGTGGGCTACAGCGCTATTAAACCCAGGGGTTATGGGACCTGAATATATATGATTGGTCAGAACAGGGTATGGGGGTGGGGCCTGGATTGGCCTGACTTTATAAATCAATAATTTTATAAATTTTATATTTGATAAATGAATACCATATTACTTTTTAATCAATATTTTTTTACTCTGTAGATTAATCATTTATTATATTATAAATCATTAATTTCTTTATAAATCAATAATTTGTTACTTTATAAATCAATAATTTATACATTTTATATTTGATAAATGAATACTGTATTCATTTTTAATCAATATTTTGTTACTCTGTAGATTTATCATTTATTATATTATAAATCATTAATTTCTTTATAAATCAATAATTTGTTACTTTTTAAATATGTTCTTAGGTACCTCCCACAGGGTGGGCTGCAGCGCTATTAAACCCAGGGGTTATGGGACCTGAATATTTATGATTGGTCAGAACTGGATATGGGGGTGGGGCCTGGGTTGGCCTACCTTTATTAATCAATAATTTGTTACTTTATAAATCAATAATTTGTTAGTTTGTAAATATGTTCCTAAGAACCTCCCACAGACTGGCTGTTGTGCTATTATATTCCAGGGCTTATGGGAACTGATCATATACGATTGGTTAGGATGGGATATGGAGGCGGGGCTAACATTATAAATCTATAATTTTATTACTTAAATCGATAGTTTGTTTCTTTATAAATCAGTCATTTGTTACTTTGTAAATATGTTCCTCAATACCTCCCTCCCCCCCCAGGCGGACTGTGGCGCTATTAAACCCAGGGGTTATGGGACTTGATTGTATATGATTGGTCAGGATGGGATATGGAGGCGTGGCCTGGGTTGGTCTCGACAGTTTCAGATGGGGGCACATCAGGTGCTTGGGTCAGCACGATACGCAGAGGGCGGAGCCCACAGCTCCCCAGGGACAGCCCATATTAAGCCACTCTGCCATGAACGGGTTGGAGGGGTTGTTAAAGGTCTGAGGGGCCCATACCGTACCGGTACCTCAGCCCAGCAATACCATTGGCTGGATGAATTCATGCAGCATTCAGGAACCATTCAGGCCAAAATAGAGGCTCGAAATAGTTAGAAAGTAGTTGTACATGTAGTAGGTTTATTGGCTCCTGGGAGTCGATTAGCGGCTTCTTCTTAAACGATTGGCTGTGTAATGATGGGTCACAAAGGCTGCCCCGCTGTGTTCAGCCCCTCACTATCAGAGAAACTCCTCAACATCCACTCATGTTTTCTGATCTCCCGCAGGTCGCCCCCTCCGGGCAGCATCATCCTCACCCCACTGCACCATCGTCCTGACCTCACGGCGTCCTGCGCGGAGCTGCTGAACCAGACGTGGCGGAGAAGTCTCGGAGCGCGGATCCACTCCTTGGAAAAATCTTTAGATGATTTCCCCGTGTGCCTGGTGCTTATCGGAGCCCGGGAAGGGCCCGTCCTGGGTCACGCCCGACTCTCCAAGGTCATAGGTCTCCCCGACAGCCTGTTTGTGGAGTCGGTGGTGGTCAGCGCTGACCTTCGTGGAAAGGGTTATGGCCGGAGGCTGATGGAGGCCACAGAGAGGTACGCCAGAGGGAAGGGCTTCCGAAACCTGTACCTGACCACTCATGACAAGCAGGACTTCTACTACCACCTGGGGTACCGCCTGACGGAGCCCGTCCAGAACATGGGAAGGCTAGGATCGCTGGTGCCCCCAGGGATGTTCCAGAAGGTGACCCCTTCCAAGACAAATCCTACCTTCAACCACCATGGTGGGCCATCCTCATTACCGAAGAAATCGCCATGTCCCTCACCTCAAGAATGTTCAGGTGTGGAACCACCCAGGGCTCCATCTGAGAGCTTGGAACACTTCTCAAGAGCTATTTCAATACCCCCTTCCCCACTCTGCCCCACGTCTACTTCACTTCCGCCACCCTGCCCTACTTCTACTCTGCTCTCTCCCCCTCCTCCACCACCTCCCCCACCCTGCCCCATGTCTACCCCACTTGCCCCTCCTCACCCACGCTGCCCCACATCTACCCCGCTCTCTCCCTCTCCTCCACCACCTCCCCCACCCTGCCCCACATCTGCCCTGCTCTCTCCCCCTCCTCCACTACCTCCCCCACTCTGCCCTACATCTACCCCACTCCCACCTCCACCATCCCCACCCTGCCCTACATCTACCCCACTCTCCCATCCTCCACCACCTCCCCCACCCGGCCCCACATCTACCCCACTCTCCCCTCCTCCACCACCTCCCCCACCCTACCCAACATCTAACCTTCTCTCTTCCCCTCCTCTGCCACCTCCCCCACCTTGCCCCACATCTACCCCACTCTCCCCACCTCCACCACCACCTGCTCCACCTTGCCCCACATCAACCCCATTCTTATCCCCTCCCCCTCCCCCACCCCCACCCTCAGCTTCTCTCCTTCCTTGTAGCTCATTTAGTTCTTTTCCACATTCATTATCACCAGCCAAAACCAGGTCCACCTTGCAGACCCCCTACCGGGACTTTCGAGGGGACCCCATATTCTGGATGATGAAAAGTCTATAATGGAAACGTCTCTACTCCACCAAGAACTGACCTTATTTA
Source organism: Aquarana catesbeiana (assembly GCF_042186555.1). NCBI lineage: Eukaryota > Metazoa > Chordata > Amphibia > Anura > Ranidae > Aquarana > Aquarana catesbeiana. The sequence continues at coordinate 15,050,091 of NC_133330.1, forward strand.
TTTGTCACCCGTTGTGCCTTATCATTGTATGACCCCCCCCCCCTCCCCCGGGACATCAAACCTCGTCCCGGGGAATAAAGCTGCTCATTTGATGAGCTCTGTTATTGTCATTGTATTCTGTTATCCTATGTATAAGACTGCGGGGGAGGGGCTAAACAATCAGTATTATTTAAGGCTCCTCATGGGTGTGTCTGTGAAATCTCCTTCATTGTTCAGTTGTTTTAGTTTACTACTTGTGCTGAACTCCAGGCAAACCACTAAATAAACAGCATAGATACATACAAGGCAGCCGATTTACCTGCCAAAGGACTTGTATTTCTGTCCATCCAGTCCTGAGATTTACACAGCACACCCCTGTCTGCAGGAGAGGGAACCTGATCTTTTTCCAATGCAGTTTCCTCTTCACTTACAGGCCGCCTCCTACATTCCCACCTTGTTCAAACATGTTTGGGACAAACGTAGATCTATACTCAGACTAAAAAAATTAACAAGAAAAAAAAAAAAAAAAAAAAAAATATATATATACAAACCATGTATTAAAAAAAAACTGGCCACTCGATCTTCTTTCTGGATAGTGAAAAGAGAAACATCATACTGATGAGATCATCTCCATGTCACTCTGCTCTCTCCTCCCATTAGCATACTGCTTGTTAGCATATGAACCGATTGGCTCCTTGTGCTGCTTCTTCCTCCCACAGTCTGAGCTCTGCTGTACAGGGCCTGCTGTACCAGATCACATTCAGGTAAAGTTCATTTAAAGCCCAAACCTTTATTTTTAGTTTTGGATGGAGTGTGGCAGGGCTGAAACCCCTTTCCTTCTTTTTTCTTTTTTTTTGGGTTGGGCCTGGAATCTAACACTCTAATATTATATATGGTGAAAGCAGGTTTCAGGCAGGATTGCGTTCTCTGATTGGACAAATGATGTCACAACAATCTCCACCTTGTCCAATCAGAGAACACTTTGCATTTAGCAAGAAAATGCTCTTTGATTGGCCCCTGTGCCGAGAGAGAGCGACCTCTTGTGTTCACTATGCAGCAGGGCAGCCTCTTGGCACGGCATGCAGAAGCTAGTGGAGATGGGGCCTCTCAACTTCTAATGGGGTACATGCTTACAGTGGTCCAAGCTGCAACAATGTAACTATTTAAAACTTGCCACCCCTGGAATACAGCTTTAAAGATGGTCCCACCGGTGCCGTATTCCAGAAGGTTATATGTCTGGCAATTAAAGGGACAGTGATATTTCCTGTAGTGAATTGTATCTGGCACAGGGGAACGTTTCATCTTCTTCATAAATTCCAAACTGGAAGCTGCACTCCTGAGAGTGCAGATTTCGGGATGAATGGAGGGTGCTTCAAGTGATCTCTACGGATGGTGCCAGAACCCGGCAAGAAGATACAAAGTTACCAGCAGAGCCGGCCGGATAGCCGGTCATAACTCTTAATTTCCTTCCTTATATCCTTGGAATCTCATGGTTAAGCACAAAGGATAGATGATGACATAAACAGGAAGTGGAGAAGATACAAAGTCATCAGATTAAGGTCATGTGTTTATAGGGAGGACAGCGTCACATAAGTCAAAACAATGTTGAGGTTTATGGGGCCTCAAGGCAACATAAGAAGTGACTGAAACATCGGCATTCTGTTGACTTGTGTGATGCTGTTCTCACTATAGAAATCTTAAAGGCTTTTATCTGGTGACTGTATCTTTTCATCTTCCTCTGTATGTCATCATCATCCTCTGTGCTCAACCATCAGATTATGAGGATGTATCTTAGCAGGCTCTTGCACCATTGATGGTCATCACTTGGAGGGTCCACCATACATCCAGATAGCAAGTCACCAAAACTCCCAACAGAGCCGACACCGAAGCCAGTATATCTCACTATTCACTTTCCTGTATCCTCAGAATCTGATGGTTAAACACAAAGGATGATGATGACATATAGAGGAATTGGAGAAGATACAAAGTCACCAGATAAAGGTCTTTCTCATGTTTGTAGCGAGGACAGCGTCACATAAGTCAAAACAATGTTGGCGTTTATGGGGCCTCAAGGCGACATAAGAAGTGACTGAAACGTCACCATTCTGGTGCCTTGTGTGAGGCTGTCCTCAATACTGTATAGACATCTGAAAGACCTTTATCTGGTGACTTCACTTTGTACCTTCTCATCTTCCCCTATATGTCATCATCATCCTCTGTGCTCAACCATCAGCTTCTGAGGAAGTAGGATGTATCTTCTTACCAGGCTCTTGCACCATCGATAGTCATCACTTGGAGTGCCCACCATTCATCCGGATAGCAAGTCACCGAAACTCCCAACAGAGCCGACACTGAAGCCGGTACATATCTCACCATTCACTTCCCTGTATCCTCCAAATCTGGTGGTTGAGCACAGAGGAAGATGATGAGATATAGAGGAAGATAAGAAGATACAAATTCACCGGATAAAGGTCTTTTAAGTGTTTTGGGGGATTCCAAGTGAAATAAGAAGGGACTGTAACATTGCCATTCTTCTTACTTATGTAACAGCCTCGCTATAAACACATGGAAGACCTTTATCTGGACACTTGGTATCTTCTCATCTTCCTCATCGTCATCACCTCCACGTTCAACCATCGGATTCCAAGAATATAGGATGCATTTCCTCACCTTTTTTGCGTTTTAATAGCGAGGACAGCGTCACATAAGTCAAGAGAATGGTGATGTTTCTGGGCAATGCAAGATCACTTCTTATGTCACATTGAGGCTGTTGTCACTATAAACACATGAAAGACCTTCACCTGGTGACTTTGTATCTTCTCAGCGCTCCAGATAAAGGTCTTTCATGTGTTTATAGCGAGGACAGCGCCACATAAGTCAAAAAAATGGTGACGTTTTGGGACCTAAAGGTGACATAAGAAGAATCGAAACATTGCCATTCTTTTGACTTATATAATGCTGTCCTCACTATAAACACCCGAAAGGCTTTTATCCAGTGTGGCGGTGACTTTGTATCTTCTCATCTTCCTCTATGTGTCATTGTCAACCTCTGAGCTGAACCATCGGATTCCAAGGAGTTAGGATGCATCTTCTTGCCCGATTCTGGCTCCATCCATAGAGATCTCTTGGAGCGCCCACCATTCATCCACATGTAGTGAAGCCAGTTATAACTCGTTATTTTCTTCCCTATAACCTGTGAGTCTGATGGTTGAGCGCAGAGGTTGGTGATGACATGTGGAGGAAGATGAGAAGATACAAACCGTATCATATAAGTTAAGAGAATGGTGACGTTTCAGGGCTGTGCAGGGTCCTTTCTTGTGTCACCTTGAGGCTTTGCCTTGACTTATGCGACGCTGTCCTCGCTATAAACACATGAAAGACCTTTATCTGGTGACTTTGTATCTTCTCATCTTCCTCTATATGTCATCATCATCTTCCATGTTTAGAGTACACCCCTCACAATTTTGTAAATATTTTATTCTATCTTTTCATGTGACAACACTGAAGAAATGACACTTTGCTACAATGTAAAGTAGTGAGTGTACAGCTTGTATAACAGTGTAAATTTGATGTCCCTCCAAAATAACTCAACACACAGCCATTAATGTCTAAACCGCTGGCAACAAAAGTGAGTACACCCTTACCCCATCCTGGTGGCGGGTGACGTTGGCGAGCTGTGGGACCATCAGCGGGTCAGGCGACGGCTCCTGTGTCCTCCATGGTTCTCTGTCCTCCCGTGCGTCTCTTCTTACGTTCTGTTAGGCGTCCAGTCGGAGCATCTGTGCCTTCAGCCAATCAGGTGACAGGTATTAGATCCACGCCTCCTGGCTGGCTGAGACGTGGTTCAGTGTTAGAAAAGCAAATATTCATTTGGTTTGCTAACGCACCTCGGTGGACTGCGAGCGCAATGCTCTGCGCTCCAAGTCCACCTTTTTTGAAGCCTATTAGAGCCTGTGGCTCTAATCAGGTGCTTCAAAAATACACCCCCGCCGCTGTAATTCATGGCACCCGGCGTCTGAAAAGGGGCCGGACGCCTGAATAGGGGGTGGCTACAGCGGCCATGGATAGATTCATGCTATGCATAAATCTATCCATTCTAAACAGAGGGGGGTGGCTGGAGAGAGGGGGCGGCGCCCGTGCGCCCTTAATGGGCGCACCACCACTGAATTGAGATATAGAGGAAGATGAAAGTCACCAGCACACCAGATAAATGTCCTTCATGTGTTAATAGGGAGGAAAATATCTCATAGGTCAAAAGAATGGTGACATTTCGTGGCCCCCATGGGGTCCCTTCTTATGTCAGTTTGGGACCCCAAAACGCTGTCATTCTTTATACTTCTGTGACTCTGTGCTTGCTATAAACACGTGAAAGACTTATATCTGAAATGCCGGTGACTTAGTAACTTCCTCTACAAGTCATCATCGTTCTCTGCGCCGAACCACCGGATTTTGAAGATGTGAGGAAGTAGATGATGAATTATAACCGGCTTCACTGCCAGCTCTGCACCCTAAAATTGTACAACCAGCAGGAAATAAAAATAATCGCAGATGGTGAATAAAAATTTATGTTCCAAAGAATGAGACGGACGAGAAAAGAATAGAAAAACAAAATCTCTTTATAAAATCTCGGAACACACATCAATAAATAATAATTACAAAAATTACAAAATGTAGAAAACATTGTAGCGATGATCGGCACCAACCAATGATCGGAGGTTTCCTCTAGGAGTCTTTTCCATGATTGGGAATCATTTGTGGATATCGGCAGACAAACAAAATCAGCCAAAGAAAAACTCAAGAGTGATCGGATCAAGTTCAACAATCAGTCCCAGAAGTCACTTCCATTTCATGTTTAAAAGATTGTGAAAAGGAATGGAGGGTGGAGGCTGATGGAGTGCGGAGGAGGCTGAAACTGTGCAGAGGGAAGGTGGCTGAGGAAGGGGTGGAGGCTGAAGGGGGGAGGGGGGGAGGCTGAAGGGGTGTGGAGGAGGGGAGGAGACTGAAGGGGTGCGGAGGTGGGTAGGAGGCTGAAGTAGGGTTGCCACCTGTCCGGGATTCACCCGGACAGTCCGGGTTTTGAATCATGTGTCCGGGTTCAGTCCACCTGAAACCCGGACACATTGTTCGGACAGGCATGTGGCTGGGAACAGGGCTTGACAGGAGGGTGAGGGGGCACTATGTGCTGTTGGCATGCCCAAAGGTGTCCCAGGTCTGTTACAATTCTATAGTGTATACTAAAACAAAAAATATATACTGTGCACCACTAAAGTGTTCGGGTTTGGCTTGAAGAAAAAGTGGCAACCCTAGTCTGAAGGTGTGCGGAAAAGGGCAGGAGGCTGAAACTGTGCAGAGGGAAGGGTGGCTGAGGAAGTTGTGGAGGCTGAAGGGGTGTAGAGGAGGGGTGGAGGCTAAAACTGTGCAGGAGAAGGGTGGTGAAGGATGGAGTGTGGAGGAGGCTGAAACTGCAGTGAAGGGGGGGGGGGGTGGAGGCTGAAGGGGTGCATAGGCGGCTAAAAAGGTGGGAAGGAGGCTGAAACTGTGCAGAGGGAATGGTGGCTGGGGAAGGGGTGGAAGCTGAATAAGTGGAGGCTATAGGGGTGGGGAGGAGGCTGAAACTGTGCAGTGGAGGAATAGAGGCTGAAGGGGTGTGGAGAAAAGGAGGAGGCTGAAAAGATGGGGAGGAGGCTAAAGGGGTGCAGAGGGGAGGAGGCTAAACTGTGCTGAGGAAAGAGTGGCTGGGGAAGGGGTGGAGGCTGAAGGGGTGTGGAGGCGGAAACTGCACAGGGGAGAGGTGGAGGCTAAAGGGGTGCGAAGGAGGGATGGAGGCTGAAAAGATGGGGAGGACGCTAAAGCGATGCAGAGGGGAGGAGGCTGAAACTGTGTAGCGGAGGGATGGAGGCTGAGGGGGTGTGGAGAAGGGGAGGAGGCTGAAAAGATGGGGAGGAGGCTAAAGGGGTGCAGAGGGGAGGAGGCTGAAGCTGTGCGGAGGGAAGGGTGGCTGAGGAAGGGGTGGAGGCTGAAGGGGTGTGGAGGCAGAAACTGCACCGGGGAGGGGTAGAGGCTGAAGGGGTGCGGAGGAGGCTGAAACTGTGCAGGGGAAGGGTAGCGGAGCAAGGAGTTAGCCGAAAGGGGGAGGAGGCTGAAGGGGTGTGGAGGAGGGGAGGAGGCCTTTAACTGTGCAGTGGAAGGGGTGAAGGCTTAAGGGGTGTGGAGGAGGGGTGGAGGTTGAAGGGGTGTGGAGGAGGGGAGGAGGCCCTTAACTGTGCAGTGGAAAGGGTGAAGGCTTAAGGGGTGTGGAGGAGGGGTGGAGGTCAAAGGGGTGTGGAGGAGGGAAGGAGGCCCTGAACTGTGCAGTGGAAGGGTGGCGGAGGACGGGGTAGAGGCTGAAGGAGTTTGGAGGAGGGGAGGAGACTAAAATTGTGCAGGGGAGGGGTAGAGAATGAAAGGGTTTGGAGGAGGGTTGGCGGGCTAAAGGGGTGTGGGGGGCAGAAGAGGTGCTGAGGCGGGGTGGAGGCCAAAGGGGTACTGAGGAGGAATGGAGGCTGTAAGTGTGCAGAGGAGGGACGGAGGCTAAATGGGTGCTAAGGAGGGGCAGAGGCTGAAGGGGTGCTGAGGAGAAGGGGAAGCAGAAGAGGTTCAGAGGAGGAATGGAGGCTGAAGGGGTGCAGAGGATGGGAGAAGGCTGAGAAGGTGCCGAGGAGGGACGGAAACTAAAGGGATGTGGGGGAAGGTTGGAGGTTAAAGTATATTATGTTGCGATATGCCTATAGTCACAGTGTAGAATTATATGTCCATTTCAGCGCCCCCTATAGTTTGCTGCAGTTTTCGCCGTGCCTCGCAGTGAGTAGAAGAGTCACAGGAACTACACACAGCAAACTTTGGCCTCTGGAGAAATCTGTTCATTGTTGCCATTAAGAATACAGGGATTTACCAACAACTATTCATCACAAGGCTCTACATTATTGGATATAAATTGGATGGAGATTGTACAGAGACATTAAAATCAGGTTGGAGTGGGTGTGGCCGGCTGTATAGAGTGGAGCAGAAATATTTATCCTTTGGAGATATGATCTGGAACGCGGGAAGAGGAGCACACACACACCTCTCACATCTTTCCACTATGATTCCCGGGATTAAACCCGGCAAGCTGGAGATTGGTCGCCATTTGTCGGAGGATTTCGCTCTGAGCATCCAGCTTCTCTGTGAGCGTCCCCACAACAGGGATCAGGAGAACTGCGGAGAGAGGAGACAATCAGTGAAGCTCAGCATCACATGTGGGCGTTACCTATGCAAATGCTGCCAGCCTAAAAAACGCCCACTCCTGCATTGTAACAGCCATGCAGGGAAGTACAGGGAAATCTCAACATAATAGAAAAAGGAAAATAAAAGAAGGGACAGGGGGTTGGACCCTTCTTACTCCATTCATAAAAGGTTTTGTCTTTAGACAATTGTAGCCAATTGCTCATCACACCTACTGATATATAAACGGCCTGTTATCTATAGATCTTCACAGGAAATTAAAAAATATGGAACAGCAAAGCAGAAATATGAAAGTAACATCAGATTTGTATTCAGTAATGAGTTACAATGTGTCCTCTCTGGGAACATACGACAGGTTCTCTTCATACGAGACACAAGTCTATCTCCTTTCTACAGAGGGATGGAGAGGATCGCTTAACAACAGAGCAAAGAGCGCCAAACTGCAGCCATTGCCTATAGCAGTGATGGTGAACCTTGGCACCCCACATGTTTTGGAACTACATTTCCCATGATGCTCGTGCACTCTGCAGTGTAGTGGAGCATCATGGGAAATGTAGTTCCAAAACATTTGGGGTGCCAAGGTTCGCCATCACTGGCCTATAGCAACCAGTTGGCTTCCACCTCTCCTGTTCTTGTGGTGGCCGGGGGTTACAGCAGTTTGCGTTCGGTGTTAGCGGACTCACCGTATTGGTACATCAGGTAAATTAAGATGAGAATATATGGCAGTAAGAGAGCCAGGAGGCTGAAGACTGCAGCAACTATGGCGCGGATAGCCATGTTGCTGGTGTGGATGGGGACAGGCACCATGGTAAGGGGAATTTCTTTCTTTGCCATGTTCTGTACAACACAGTCAGGGGCGCAACCTGAAACAATAAAATGCAATCATAGGTTATGATCTGACAGGTTGGAAAGATGAGCATAGATGATCAAGGGCAGAGAGGAAGAAGCGGGCCCTTTAGGAGAACATTTGTCTGAGGTGGAAAGAGGGAGATTTGCGAAATGGCCGGGACCAATGTTTCCTCAATGAGTCAATCAGAATAATCATTCTGGGGGCTTTATAAATATCGGAGATCAATAACGATAATCTGTCCCTGAGGCTGTGAACTGCCTGTGTTGCCTGTTCCAACCATAAGGATGGAAGATAAACTGTTCCAGAGTTTTTCCACCATCAGTTGATACACTTGGTATGAGTCTCAGCTCAGCCTGCGCACCACCTGCCCTGTTGATGCTTCTATTTCCATTGATTGGCAGATCCTACTGTCTTCTGATGTATATAGGTAGATCCTCCTGTTCTGTGATGTCTATGAGTGGATCCAACCGTCCCTTAAATCTATGGGCAGACCCAACAGTTCCCTCATGTCTATAGGCAAATCCAACCATCCTCTGATGTCTATGGGCAGATCCAATGGTCCTCTTATATCTATGGGCCCACCCAACTGTCCTCTAATGTCTATAGGAAGGTATAACTATCCTCTGATGTCTATGGGCAGATCAAAATGTTCTCTGATGTCTTTGGGCGGATCTAACTGTCCCCTATTATCTATGGGCAGATCAAATGATCCATTGATATCCATAGGCAGATCCAGCCATCCTTTCATGTCTATGGACAGATCCAATGGTCCTCTAAGGTCTATGGGCACACCCAACAGTCCTCTAATGTCTATGGGCAGAACCAACTGTCCTTTGATGTCTATGGGCTCACTAAATAGTCCTCTAATGTCTATGGGCAGATCCAACTGTCCTCTGATGTCTATGGGCAAACCAAATGGTCCTCTGAAGTCTGTGGGCAGATAAAACTGTTATCTGATGTCTATGGGCACATACAACAGTCCTCTAACATATATTGGCCGACCCTTTATTGTCTATAAGCAGATCAAACCATCCTCTGATGTCAATAGGTGGATCCAACAATCTTCTAAAATCTATGGGCAAATCCTACTGTCCTCTGATGTCTATGGGCAGATCCAACTGTCCTCTAATTTCGATAGGCAGACCCAACGTTCTAATGATGTCGATGGGCAGATCCAACAATTTTCTGATATCTGTGTACTAGTGAAGATTTACCGCAAATAAATGCCAAACAGGGCTTCATCCTTTCCCTGAATGGTCAATACATCCAAGAAAAACAGCCAAACTATTGTTGGTGAGAGCAGATTGATAGACCACCCATGGACATCAGAGCCAGAGAAAATCAGCCGGCAGCCCACTGTAGAGTCGAACACTTTAAAATTTTATTATTCCAGGATAGCTACAAGAATCTGCACCTGGGACCTCCTCCACCGATGTGTTTGACCCACCACTGGCCTTCATATTGAAGATAGCCTTTTTTGCCCAGGGTGAGTGAAATACATCAGTGGGGGAGGTCCCAGGTGGGGCTTTTTGTAGTTGTCCTGGAATAATAAAGTTTTACAAGCGTTGGACTCTACAGTGTGCTGCCGGCTGTTTTGTCTGGCTCTGATGTCTATGGGTGGTCTATCAATTTGCTCTCACCAACAGTGAACAATAGTTTCCATACTGTGATCACATGATATGATCTCAGCAGCCATTTGGAGGGAAGGAGGGAAAGAAGTTACAAATGTATACATTAGTTGCATTTATGACAATATAAGACAGCAGCCCGAAAAAAGGACTTTTGGGGTGTTACAGCAACCACCAAGTTCTCATCAAAAATTCATAGTCATGTCTGTTATGTCTCTGAGCTTGGAAACAATATGTGGCATTACTCTGGGTACTTACCCTCTGGTCCGGGCGGTTGGTCTGCATTAGGTGGCGCACTGTGCAGGTCATTGACGGAATCCGCAGCCAGCAGGTACACAGCAGACTGGGCATCGCTGTTGGGGCCCGGGGTCCCCTCAAAACAACCTTCAGCATAAACCATGATGAGGACAGTAAGATGGGTCAGACGGGAAAGACTCGCAGGATAAAATACAGAAGATGGCCCAGAGGGGAGGAGGACACACACAGAGGACTGCTGGAATGTGCCTAGGGAGGGTGTATATAGTGAGATTCAACCTTTGCTCCTCTCCCCCTCCCATCACAATAGCTGCCCCTCTGATAACTAGGCAGGCATCTAACTCTGCTACAACTGATGGTCTCGTTATCTTGGGAAAAAGATCATATTCTGCTAAAACTACATATATATTGTAACAGTTTTTTAATCCAAAATAGTTTTTTTGGACAATGCAGCCAAATAGAGATACAGTAAAACCTTGGTTTGAGAGCGTTTTGCAAGACAAGCAAAATTTTTAAATACATTTTGACTTGTTATACAAGCGATGTCTTGATATACAAGTAGCGTCATGTCACAACCTAGTATAAAAGAGAAGAGAGTGCATCTAAGTGTAGCAATATTGTTACATTTAGTGAAGGTACAACATTTAGCAACATATTGCTACACTAAGAGGCACCTCTCTTATTAATACTTTGTAGCTCCTGCTGGACTTTACTTTACTTTACTTACTAATCCCCTTGTGGAGGCTTCCATTTGTGGATGGACATTTCATAGTTACACAACCAAATCACATTGCTATAATCTTTTTATAAGGACTATAAACTGAAGGACCTATGAATAAATGGTTGTGGAACGAATCATCTGAGTTTCCATTATTTCTTATGGGGAAATTTGCTTTGATATACAAGTGCTTTGGATTACAAGCATGTTTCTGCAACAAATTATGCTCGCAATCCAAGGTTTTACTGTACTTAATAAACCGGCATATGTCTCACAATTGTATGTAAGTTGTACAAGAGCAAAAAAACAATAAAATTGGTTATAAACCAATACAGACCAATTAATCTTAGCAACAATATTATGAACAAATGTAAAACATCATATAACATTCATGGGGATGTATAAATACAAGTATCTTCCTTTGGTTGCATTGTCTAGCTGCTTGGCTTAAAGAGGAACCTGATGAGTTTTACTTCCTCCTTTTTCCCCTGCAAAGTAAAAGCATAATAGGCTAGTAGGCATTGCCTACTAGCCCATTATGTTGCTCTTATCTACAAATGAAGGAAGTGATGTCCCAGAGGTCCCCACTGGTGGCCGCGTCCATCTTCACCCCTCTTCCTTCCGGCTCTGTGACTGGCCAGGGTCACGTGACCTCACTCCCACGCATGCACGTGGGCACCAAGGGTCACGGCATGAGCCCTTTAGAAACGCGCGCGATCGTGCCCTTTCTTCAGTGCGTATTCGTCCATGATGTCGGCGCAAGCATATATGGTAGATATTGTATACGTTAAAGGGGTAAAGGGGACGTACAGGTACGCCCCCATTTGCGCAGCCGTGCCATTGTGCTGACGTACATCATTGTGCGCTGGTCGGCAAGCGGTTAAATTGCTCTGAATGCCAATCAAATCTCCTGTCACTAAATATAATTGTTACTTTATAGTCCTGGTCACACGTTCTCAAATTCTCCCCCATGTCGCGTTCTTCAAAGCGTCTCCATAGAAGTCTATGACAACGCTCGCTTACAGCACCTGCAGCATTTGAGAGGCTTCTATACAGAGTTAGCGGTGCATTATTTTGGAGGTATTGTAGACAGTGGTGGCCGCTCATGAAGGGCGCAGGGGCGCCGCCCCCCCCAATCCATGCGCCCGACCCCTAATCTACATGTAGGGCGATGGACGCATGGATTCCAATGTTTTTTTGGGGTTTTTTTTTACGAAGCACATGATTAGAGCCTGAGGCCTCTAAGCCCTGGGAGCCCACCCAGTTGTGTGACATTAGCGAATAAATATTTGCTAATGTCTTCCTGTTTCTCCTCCTGGCCAATCGGGAAGTGTGTCCTGAGACCCAATTGGCCGGGAGTCCTAAGACCCGATTGGCTACGAGTCCTAAGTCCTGATTGGCCGGGAGGAGAAGCGACCGCCGGGACTCGGTAGGAGATGCAGGGGGAGAAGCCGTGATGGGGTAAGCGTGGAGCTGGCCGAGGGCCTGGTGGGCGATGGGTGAGGGGTGCATTGATTAAATGATGGGGGGAGCGCGGCAGTCGATCAAGTGAGCACTGGGGGGGGTGGTTGGTTGGCTGGCTGGGGAGGAGGGGAGGTGGCTGGCTGACTGAAGGGGCTGCCCCCCCACAAGAAAATTGAATACTAGCCGCCACTGATTGCATGTATGAGATATCCCAGGATGCACTGGGAAACCAACAAGTGACCCAGAGAGACGTCATCAGCAGTCCCTTCATGTATATATATTCTGGGAGTATCTAGTGCAGACGTCACATCTGATGTGCAGTATGGAGCCGCAGGAAGGTGACGGGGTCCAGACCGGAACAGAGCACCTAGCAGATGGCACACGTGGTGCGCAACATGGGAACTCTATAGCAGAGGGTGAGTGGGGAACGGAGAGAGAGGACTGATCAGCAGAGGATCAGCGGAGCTGGGGGGGGGACCAGAGCAGGAGAAACTAACAATGTCACACGTGGTCCACAGCGTGGGAGAAATATTGCGGGAGGTGAATGGGGATGATAGGGTTGAAATAATGACTTAGAGTTCCACTTTAATTGTTTCTGTTTTTTCTTACCTGTGTACGTATCAATTGTTCTATTTAAATTGTTTGTGCTCCTTTCTTACCTGTGTACGTATCAATTGTTCTATTTAAATTGTTTGTGCTCCTTTCTTACCTATGTACGTATCAATTGTTCTATCAATCTGTATCTAGATGGAATTTGGAACTGCTGAATAATCATTACATGTTCGCTGATGAGAAACTCTTTGTACCTTAACCTCATTTGGTAATGCCGATAAGATTACTGCTTTTGGAACTGCCTATAAAAGAAGTAAAGGGAGCAGTCCTTTTGGGATGCTCAGAACTTTGATACAGACATACCTGACTCTGTGTCTTAATTCCTATATGAAGCAATAATTAGACAAAGCAATATAAACTATAAGCAACTTATTTAAAAGTTGAACCTAACATTTTGGCGCCCGGACGAGGGACTCACCGATGATACTACAAGAGGTGGACGAACGCGGCTGACGGAACAAAAAGACAGGCATTCCGGGAACCACAGATCAAAAAAAAAACCTGCGCAGGTAAGAAAAAGCTTTATTTTTCTTATATTCTGTGCTCCCCTGATTTGTGCCTATCCGTTCTGTCAGTTACGGTTCTCCTGGTTTTAAAACACCAGCCTCTGTAGTGGTGAGTCTAGAATTACTGCATATTTTAGTTTATATTGCTGGAATTATTTGTTTGTTTTGTTATCTGTGTTTGTCTTGTCTGTCTTGTTGAGAAAGTGAATGAGCCTTGTCAAGGATGGTATGAGTTAGAAGGAGATTGCCGAACTAAGCAATAGAATGCGCCTTACCTCACACGATTGGGAACCTGAGGGCTTGTGAGCTTGGGGGTCTGACGCTTATGCTTAACCTCACATCTAACTCATAAACCATAGACGGGTTGAGAGTATAAGCCCTGTCTGCTCCATAAAGCAGGGATAAGAGTGTATGAGAGGGATTCCCAGATACGGGGAGGGAATAAGGTCTCAACAAAGTCCCAAGATCTAGTCGGATACCTGGCCACTTAAAGGAATGCTTGTATATGTTGTAGCCGCATTTTTGTATATGTTGTAGCCGCATTCTGGTTTGTTATTGGGCTAGCATATAAAGTCATTATTTATTTTTTGGCTATCATATAAAGTAATTCGGTTTCAGAAATCTCATTCCGGAGAGGTTTCTAGAATTCTAGCACCCTAGGAGGAAGGCAACGAGGAACTAGTGTAACTTAGCTGGTTTGCTATTGGGCTAGCATATAAAGTAATTATTCATTCTTGTATATGTTGTAGCCGCATTATATTGTACACTAAGTGTCCCACACGCTACCTAGGCAGGACTGTTAGAATGGGCCAGAGGAACACAAAACCCCGTCAGGGAATTGTGGCGCACTATACGGTGCCACAGATAATTAAGAACATTTATGGGAAAACCGAAGCACAGGACTTAAAGGATGTCCTTCGTAAATTTAAGGTGAAAGGAGCAGCGGGCTTAGACCCGGATGTATGGAGTGAAATAAAAAGGGACAGACAAGGAGAGGTGTTAGAGAAGCAATGGATGCGTCAGGTTCAATGCTTAATTAAGGTCTCAAATAGAGCGAAAGAAGAGGGGTGGAAGTATAATCCAGATTGTGATGGTTGGGATATGAAAGATAGAAGAACAAAAAATGTCGAGGCTCCCAGCTCAGCCATCCCACCCCCATACACTGACGTAGAACGCAAACCACACAAGATATATCCGGTACTTGAGGGGAGAGGATGGGTTTGTCAGGATTGTGGAGCACAAAACCCAGAATGGGCAGTAGAATGTGTGCATTGTGGGGCACAAAAACCTCATCCAGAAACTGTAGCTCCCGTACGCACTGATACACGCATTGTTCAGGTAAACAATCCAGAATTTGGACAAGCAGCCCATCCAAATGCCCCGCCTACTGTCACTCGTAGAATGCAAATAAGGACTTGGGCACCATGGTCGGCAGACACCCTTATGGCATTAATACAGAGCGCCCCAGACCCGGTAGCAAAGCCAGCTGCTTTTTGTAGATTTGTGACACAGTTAATGAATACACATGAAGCGACCTGGCAGGATGGGGAGGATCTATGCAGACACAAAATGACTCTGACCCTGTTTAACCAGTTTATGACAGAAATAGGTCCACACAGACCTGCAGGACAAGTTGATGGGGATGGCAATTTAGAGACAGGACATGTCAGACATATAGACTCAAGGGCCCCTTTTATTTCTAGATTAGAAGCTTTTTTTAGGCAAAACAACAAGAGGGGGGGTCAATATCACCCATGAAACAAATGCCAGGACAGACTGTATCAGACTTTTACTTATCTATAGAAAGTATGATGGCAGATGAGGGAATGGATTTAGAGCTGCCAGTCACGATCTGAGCCTTCAATAGACAGTTTATGGAAGGATTAATTCCACAGATAAGTGAGAGACTGAAAGCCTGCATACCACCCTTAATTTGTTGCGATTTTTGGCAGAAAAAGGTTGCAAGGTTAATAAGAAAAAGTTACAAGTGTGTCAGGAAAAAGTTATATTTTTGGGACATTGTATATCACAGGGTACGAGACATCTCACTGAGGAGAGGGTTCAAGTGATAAAGGGAATGTTACCCCCACGGAATTTCAAACAATTGCGTATGTTTTTAGGTATCGTGTCATATTGTAGACAGTGGATACCACATGCTAGCGCTTTGATGCAGCCATTATACGATTGTTTGAAAATTGTACCGTATGTGCTTACAGAAGTAGCATATGAGTCGTTTATCACTTTGAAAAAAGCTATTAATTTCTGCCCCGGCTATTGGTATACCAGATTACACCAAGATATTTAATCTGTACATTGCTGAGATCACTGGACACGCCACAGGTGTTCTGACACAGGCACATGTAAAACAAAGACCAGTCGCTTACTTTTCAGCAGCATTAGATCCAGTATCTAGAGGTTCACCGTCTTGTGTACGGGCGGTAGCTGCAGTGTCAATTATCATAGATAAGTCATCAGAGATTGTTCTAGACAATCCAGTCGTAGTGCATACCACACATGACATACATGCAATCTTGTCTCAGGTACAGCCCAAACACATTTCAATGGCTAGGCAATTAAGATTACAGTGTACTTTACTCTTACCTCCAAATGTTACTTTTCAGCGCTGTACAACCTTAAATTTGGCCACCTTTTTGCCTCTTCAGTCACCAGATTTGGCAAGGGGGAATGATAGTACTAATAGTACTAGTGAGAAAAGAAATGAGGACACTGACACTCTTTTGTTTAAAGAAGTAGATCAGCACGATTGTTTTCAGCTCATGGAACAGGAGACAATGGGATTCCCACATGTTACAGATACACCGATTTTAAATGCTGAGTACACCTTGTATATAGATGGTAGTAGGTTTGCTGATGACAAGGATAAATATCACACAGGGTATGCTGTAGTGACTGATACGCAGGTAATTGAAGCACAGCCCTTACCAGCCCACATGTCAGCACAGGAAGCAGAATTAAAAGCTTTAGAACAAGCCCTAGAATACTTAAAAGAACGAGAAGGGAATATTTACACTGACTCTGCCTACGCTTATGGTGTAGCGCACGATTATGGCCACATATGGAGGGCTAGAAGTTATCTGACAGCAGCAGGTACACCTGTAAAACATGGAGAAGGGATTAAGAGAGTCCTGAACAATCTTCAAAAGGTTAAACGAGTAGCCATTATGAAGATAGCGGCACACACGAGCGCAAAAACAATTGAGGCAAAAGGAAATGCATTTGCAGATTTGACTGCAAAACAGGCAGCTCTAGGGGAAGGAAGCCCTGAGACCTTAGCAGCGGTAGAGGTGAGTATCCCAGAACCAACATGGCAGCAGCTGAGTAAATTACAGGAGCAAGCAGGGGAGAGCGAGAAAGATAAGTGGGTCAGGATGGGAGCAGCACCAGACCTTGACAATGTATGGAGGGAAGGAGGCAAAATATGCCTGCCTGCCTCTCTGTACCCAGCAATGGCAGCGGCAGTTCACCTACCCACACACGTCAGTTCCAATTCCATGTATAGGATTGTGAACCAAGGATGGCTCGCCCCTGGATTCAGTAGCACTGCAAGAAACTACTGTGCAGCCTGCCAAATCTGTCTCCTGAATAACCCAGGACAGAGAGTAAAAACCCCACGTAAACACCAGGTCCGGGCCCAATACCCCTTCCAGAGACTGCAGATTGATTACATACAAATGCCTAAGAGCGGCCCTTTTGAATTTGTCCTCGTGTGTATCGATTTATTCTCAGGTTGGCCCGAAAGTTATCCAGTAAAATCAGCTACAGCTAAAGCCACAGCTAAAAAAACTGATCACTGAGTTAATACCTAGGTTTGGTCTTCCTGAAACCATAGAATCAGATAGGGGGACACACTTTACAGGAGAAATCATGCAGAATGTGATGACCATGTTAGGGGTTCAACAAAGTTTTCACACCCCTTACCACCCACAGAGTTCAGGATCAGTGGAGAGAGTAAATGGGACAATAAAGTTAAAAATACAAAAAGCCATGCAAGAGTTAAACAAGCCTTGGCCAGAATGCCTGCCTTTGGCTTTGTTCTCTATAAGGTACACTCCAACAGGAAAGACAGGATTATCCCCATATGAGATACTTTTTGGGAATGCACCTAGATTGGGTTTATACTTTCCACAGAGTATGCAATTGCAATGTGATAGTTTGACTGCATATGTGATACAATTACAACAACGTCTAACTAAGATCCACAAAAGTGTGTATTCTTCTCTTCCAGACCCTAATTCAATAACAGGTACACATACTCTGCTACCAGGGGATTATGTATATGTGAAGAAACACACCAGAAAGACATTGGAACCCAGGTTTGAAGGTCCTTACCAAGTACTCTTGACCACAGCCACCTCAGTAAAGCTGGATGGAAAACCTACCTGGATACACGCATCACATTGCAAGAAACAACCCGAGAAAACAACATGATGAAATATCTACTTACATATTTTTTGTTGAAGATTGTTGTTTTACAAATATATGCATGGACTCCTGGTATTAATGTACTTGAAGTAGAGGAAACAACAACTTTCGAATGGGCTATAGATGATCCTAAAGTAGCAAATTATTATTATTGACAAAGGTAGACTAGTACATCTTTCCTCACAGATACAACAGGATACTGCACCACATTGGTGGGATATATTTAGTGGAATGTCTTCTACAGCAACCAATACCTTTCACTGGTTGTTAAGTCCAATGGTAATTATTATTCTAATATTAATATCACTTACAATCACGAATATATGTGTATACAGGAAAATAAATAGGAAAATTAGGAGAATAGACAGGGTATACTGATAAATGTGTATTGACATCACCCTACTCCTATAAAACTCCTCTTCTTGAATTTTAAGATGTTGGTAATACCTAGGGGGATGGGTTCTACCCCTCTGACAACTCGCGGTCAGGGAAAGGACTCTGGGGAAAAACTGACTAGAACTTATTCATGAGGACCCAGGGGGAAGGAGAGGATGATGTCAAAGGGGGAAATTGATAGGGTTGAAATAATGACTTAGAGTTCCACTTTAATTGTTTCTGTTTTTTCTTACCTGTGTACGTATCAATTGTTCTATTTAAATTGTTTGTGCTCCTTTCTTACCTGTATACGTATCAATTGTTCTATTTAAATTGTTTGTGCTCCTTTCTTACCTGTGTACGTATCAATTGTTCTATTTAAATTGTTTGTGCTCCTTGCTTACCTATGTACGTATCAATTGTTCTATCAATCTGTATCGAGATGAAATTTGGAACTGCTGAATAATCATTACATGTTCGCTGATGAGAAACTCTTTGTACCTTAACCTCATTTGGTAATGCCGATAAGATTACTGCTTTTGGAACTGCCTATAAAAGAAGTAAAGGGAGCAGTCCTTTTGGGATGCTCAGAACTTTGATACAGACATACCTGACTCTGTGTCTTAATTCCTATATGAAGCAATAATTAGACAAAGCAATATAAACTATAAGCAACTTATTTAAAAGTTGAACCTAACAGGGAGAAGAGAGAGAGAGAGGAGGATCAGCAGAGTTGGGGGTTACTACTGAGCTGGGGGATCAGTAAAGCTGGGAGTATTACTGAGTGGGGCATCAGCAGAGCTGGGGGTATTACTGAGCAGGAGATCTGCTGAATGAGGTTTGATCTGGGAACCTGCTGAAGAGGTGCACCAATGAGCTGGGGATCTGCTGAGTGGGGGTGCTACTGAGCCAAGGTTCTACTGGGCCCCTTTAAAACAAATCGAAAATCAATGCACACACAGGGCATTTGCCAAGCTTTATTAAAGTTCTAAAAAAAGCATCACTGAAGCATCAAAAACATATGTTTAAGCGGTAGGCGCAATAATGTGTGTTAAAGTAGAAGCACGTGAAAATGAGTCCTAAGTGCGCCTTACAATAAAGTGCTGTTTTTATCGCACACTAATCCATGTTGTTCTCCTTGCAGGTCTTTTGAGAGATCGATCCCAGGTCCACCCAATAGGATCTGCAGGATTGTGTTTTACTTGAATTGCTGCGACCTTCATCTCTATAGGGACACTCTGGACTCCATCTCTTCCACCGGGTCTCAGAGTGCTGATTGTGCTTGTACTTTGTACCAGTATCTTACTTTTGTTATCTCCTAGTCTGGCCACCTTTAGGCGATCCTCTCTACTTTTCCTCTCCAAAACTCTTCTCTGCTGGGAAGTCTATCTTGCCCTCAGCTGACATCTGAATCTTTTATCATCCCATCAGTTTATCCCTCACAGTTATAACCTTTTGTTCCATCTACCCCTCCCTATTAGATTGTAAGCCCCCAGGAGCAGGGCCCTCCTAACCCTTTTTTATTCAATTGTATTGTTGCTGTATTCTCTCCCTTTATAACTTGCTTTCCCTATATACACTCACCGGCCACTTTATTAGGTCCACCCAGTGGCGTAGCGTGGGTTGTCAGCGCCCGGGGCGAGGCAAGTAATTTGCGCCCCCCCCTAACGCGTGGACTTTTAGCACTCAATGAGTCCCTTCGACTGTCTTACCTTTACTGCTGTAGGTCAGCTGGCACCTGTTGTTCCACTAGGTTGTGTTCACTGACAGCACCACACTACACTATACTGTTGTCCACTATATATTACACTGACTGACCACCATACATACTACACTATACTGTTGTCCACTATATACTACACTGACTGACCACCATACATACTACACTATACTGTTGTCCACTATATACTACACTGACTGACCACCATACATACTACACCATACTGTCCTGCGGCTGCCTACAGTATTTCGGTTTCAGCTGATCAGGCAGTGGAACGCACGCCAAGCCACACCAGCGCGAGCATTGGAGGAGGCCGCTGTTCACAGTGTGAAGTGAACCTCACACTGTACCTGACGCTGCCATACCTGATACCTTTAGTGCCGAGGAAAGGCACTTTTTAAAGTAAGCGGCCACTTGGCCTGTTCTTTGTTTTATCTACTTTTAATAAACGGAATTATGTTATGTCATTGCTTTTCCACTACCATTCCGGCGGAGTATTTTTTCTGGCTGATCCACTTGACATCAACCCAGATCCCAGACCACTGTTACACACAGCACTACCTAACCTAACTTTTTAAAGTGGGGTTCCACCCAAAAAACAAAAATACAGTGCCTGGGCTGGTGACATCACTTCCCCCTCGGCACAGGAAGGGCTCAGCTCTGCTCCCTCCCTCCTGTCAATCATCTGGGACCCATTACAGGTCCCAGGTGACTGAGCGGCCAATCACGGCGTGCGGCGCCGCTCGCGCATGCGCAGTGGGTGCCAGGCTGTGAAGCCACAGCCCGGCGCCCACAGTTGCAATGCCGGCGCCGCTGAACAGAGGGGGAGACGAGCGGGGCTTCGATCCCCCACATCGCTGGACCCTGGGACAGGTAAGTGTCCAATTAAAAGTCAGCAGCTGCAATATTTGTAGCTGCTGACTTTTAATTTTTTTTTTTTTTTTTTTTATGGGCCCCCCTGGGTGGAAATCCTCTTTAAGTAAAGGGGTCATGGTAGTCCGGTTACTTACCTTTACTCACCACCGGGTGTCGCTGATATATAGAATAGTTTTCTAATCAGCGGTTTCATGATGCACATTGCACTTTATATTTGTATAAGTGTTTATTTATGTTGATGCATGTGATGGGGCAACAGACCAGTTAATTCCACACTATTAACCAATGTGTGGTTTGTTCCAATTTGCAGGCAGGTGTGTTTAAAGCGGGGGTTCACCCACACCGCCAAAAAAAAAAAATATTAAAAGCCAGCAGCTACAAATACTGCAGCTGCTGACTTTTAATACATGGCCACTTACCTGTCCCAGGGTCCAGCGATGTCGGCAGGGGACGTCGAGAACCCGCTCGGTTCTCGGCAGCTGCCGCTGCCATCCTAGGTGAGGGAATCAGGAAGTGAAGCATTGCGGCTTCACTTCCCGGTTCCCTACTGCGCATGCGCGAGTCGCGCTGCGCGTCCCAAGTGGTCCCCACTATCTCCTGGGAGCTGTGTGTTTCCCAGGAGACAGTGCGGTGGGGACGGGAAGTGGCGTAGACTCCCATGGGAGTCTATGCCAGAAGTGGGTGCAAATACCTGTCTTAGACAGGTATCTGCACCCCCCTGAAAGGTGCCAAATGTGACACCGGAGGGGGGGAGGGTTCCGAAAAGCGGAAGTTCCATTTTTGTGTGGAACTCCGCTTTAACACATCTGCTATGATTCTTTACTGGCTGTTTTCTGACGCACATTTTATTATTATTTATTTCATGTTGATATCTGTTCAGTATTCACAACGATTATGTATTATTGATTACTGTTAATTATTTATTACTAAGCGCTCCTTTATTTTTATACACCCCCCCAACAAGGAGGATAAAACAATCCAAAATTCTATACACAATACTTTGCGCTCCTGGAAGTAAGAGATACACAGACAGACCAATATTATTATGGTAAGCTGCTGCTTAATTAAAGCAAAAAAAAAAAATCCCACACATAGAGCAAATGTCAAAAATCACCCTAGCAGGCGCAGCATTTAACCTAAGAAAATGATAAAGCACTGAGTGGCGATATATTGTAGTGATGTTTACTATTTTATGTCTGAAGTGCCATGTGCATTTATGGACACTTTCACAACATTTAAAGCCATGAGAAGGGAAGAGAAACTCCTTGGAGGACTGACTGCATACATGATACTCAGGGGTGTTGCTAGGTCTACAAAAGATCTGGGGCTAGAGCCCATAGCAGCGTAGTAAAGAGAGTCATATGCTTGGGCGGGCATACACATATATATATATACAGTAATATACGCGTGTGTGTGTGTATATATCCCCAGAGAGCCTCCCCCTTGCATCAGGGTCCCCAGAGAGCCTACCCCTTGCATCAAGGTCCCCAGAGAGCCTACCCCTTGCATCAAGGTCCACAGAGAGCCTCCCCCTTGCATCAGGGTCCCCAGAGAGCCTCCCCCTTGCATCAAGGTCCCCAGAGAGCCTACCCCTTGCATCAGGGTCCCCAGAGAGCCTCCCCCTTGCATCAGGGTCCCCAGAGAGCCTCCCCCTTGCATCAAGGTCCCCAGAGAACCTCCCCCTTGCATCAAGGTCCCCAGAGAGCCTACCCCTTGCATCAGGGTCCCCAGAGAGCCTCCCCCTTGCATCAAGGTCCCCAGAGAGCCTCCCCCTTGCATCAGGGTCCCCAGAGAGCCTCCCCCTTGCATCAAGGTCCCCAGAGAACCTCCCCCTTGCATCAGGGTCCCCAGAGAGCCTCCCCTCCCCTTGGGGACCCCTGCAGAGACTCGGGGCTATGGGCCCCAGATTCGGGGCTATAGCCCCAAAAGCCACCCCCTAGCGACACCACTGATGATACTGCACTATACTGTTCTGCGGCTGCCTACAGTATTTCTCTCTCACCCCCCCCCTCCCCTGCCCCTGGTGCCAGTAACATGACTCGAGGGAGTCTCACTCACCTTGTCCTGGCCTGCATCAGTCCGGTCTCTCCGGAGGATAGGAGGAGAAGACAGCGGCCGCGTATAGGGGGTCATGTGCGGAGACGGGACTTCAGGAGCACTCACATGACCCCCATGCGCCCAATCATAGGGTGCCGAACACTGCACATGGCGGCCGGAGCGCGGGGAAAACAGAAACTTAATATTAGGAGGCGGCAGCCAGTAGTGACACTACTGGCATGAAATTGCGCCCCCCTAAATGTCGCACCCAGGGCCACGGCACCCCCTGCACCCCCCACGCTAAGCCACTGGGTCCACCTTGCTTGTAGCGGGTTGGATCCCCTTTTGCCTTCATTCTTGGTGGCATAGATACAACAAGGTGTTGGAGACGTTCCTCAGAGATTTTGCTCCATAGTGACATGATCACGCAGTTGCTGCGGATTTGTCGGCTGCACATCCATGATGCCAATCTCACGTTCCACCACATCCCAAAGGTGCTCTATTGGATGAGATGTGGTGAGTGTGGAGGCCATTGGAGTACAGTGACCTCATTGTACAGTGGTGAGATGATTGGAGCTTTGTGACATGGTGCATTATCCTGCTGGAAGGAGCCATCAGAAGATGGGGACACTGTAGTCATAAAGGGATGGACATGGTCAGCAACAATACTCAGGTAGGCCGTGGTGTATAAACCATGATCAATTGGTACTAAGGGGCCCAAAGTGTGTCAAAAGGCACAGAGAATCTTGTGAAAATTGATGGCAAGATGAATGCAGCATGTTATCAGAAAATACTGGCATACAATTTGCAGGAAAGCTGCGGATGGGACGCTCTTGGACTTTCCAGCACGACAATGACCCTAAGCACAAGGCCAAGGTGACCCTCCAGTGGTTACAGCCAAAAAAGGTGAAGGTTCTGGAGTGGCCATCAAAGTCTCCAGATCTTAATATCACCGAGCCGCCCTGGAAAGATCTCAAAGACTCGGTTCATGTAAGACGATCAAAGACTTTGCATGACATGGAGCCATTTTGCCAAGACAAATGGGAAGTTCCACCTCCTCCAAGAATTCGGAGCCTCATAGACACCTATTACAGAAGACTGACCGCTGCCATTGATGATAAAGGGGGCAATGCACAGTATGAAGAACTAAGGGGGTGCAGACTTTTAAACAGGGGGCATTTCACTGGTTTACTTGTTGCCATGTATTGTTTTATGATTGGGCCGTTCTGTTACCACCTCCAGTTATAGAATGTAAATCCCATAAGGGATAAAGGAAATGGCTTTGTCTCGTGTTTTCTGTAAAAATGGTACATCTTGCATCTTACCAATTCTCCAAAGAGGGGGTTCAAACTTTTGAGCACAACTTTATATGCCAGCGTTTTTCAACTTGTACTCAATCAAGGCACCCTTTAGAACTGTACACAATCCCTGGGCACACCAATCTGAAGGCTCATTCATACCAGAAGGTGTGTCTGAGCTTTTTTGCGTGTTTGCACGCGTCGCATTTTTTTTTTTTTTATGGGTGTGAACGTACATGCATTTGCTAGATGCGTGGTGTCATTAAGAAATAATGGCACCAACGTGCGACTGCAATAGGCAGCACATTTTTGTGCGGTACAGGAAAACGCGCAACTTTGCATGTGTTACTTCACTGCACCTGGTGTGAACAAGCCCTAAAATGTAGCTGAAATCTCCCCTCCTAGCACCCCCCAAATTCCCCCCTCAAAGCAGAAATCCCCCACCAAATCACCCCTCCTAGCACAAATCCCCACTCCTAGCACAAACCCCTCTCCAATCCCTCACCCACTCCTAGCACAAATCCCCCGCTCCAATCCCCCTCCTAGCACAACCCCCTCAAACCCCCCCTCCTAGCACAAATCACCCCTCCTAGCACGACCCCACCGCTCTCAAACCCCCCCTCCTAGCACAACCCCGCTCTCAAATCCCCACTCACAGCACCTCCCAAATCCCCCCCAGCACATATCCCCATTACTAGCACAAATCCCTCTCAACCCCCCCCACCAAGCACATATCACCCCTCCTAGTACAGACCTCATGCCAACCCCCCAGCACAACCCCCTCAAACCCCCCCTTCCCAAATTCCTCCTCCTAGCACAAAACCCACTCCAACCCCCTCTCCCAGCACAGTCCCATCAAATCCCCCCCCTCCTAGCACAAACCCCTCCCCAATCCCTCCCCTCCTAGCACAACCCCCTCAACCCCCCCCCCCCCAGCACCCCCAGCACAAGTCAACAAGTCACCCCCCCCCCCCGCTTTCAAATCCCCCTCCTAGCACAAACCCCTATCCAATCCCTCCCCTCCTAGCACAACCCCTTCAACCCCCCCCAGCAAAAATCACCCCTCCTAGCACAGCCCACCCTGCTCTCAAATCCCCACTCCTAGCACAGACCCCACACCAACCCCCACCCACAGGACACCTCCCTCTAACCCCCCCTTTTCCCCCAAATTCATCCTAGCACAAACCCCCCCTCCAACCCCCTCTCCCAACACAGTTCCCTCAAATCCCCCCTCCTAGCACAAATGTAATCTGGGCTCTCCCTCCCCCCAAATGGATTGTTCTCAGATCCATTACCTGCCCCCACCCACAATTTCTGCTGCCTGTAGAGGAGATGGGGGCCATAATCAAATCCTCCACACTAGGACAAGAGCACTACTTTGTGTTACCTCCCATTCAGTGCGACTCTGCTTTGGGCCCCACAACAAATGACTGGGCCTGGGGCAGCTGCCCCTTTTGCCCTGTGTTAAAGACAGTCCTGGCAACTCTGCAAGGGGATGGTTAGCACAGCCTGCAAGGCTCTCTATTCCCCCATGAAGCTATTTGTATTGTTGCTGTCAACTCAGAAAGCTGTAGTGCCGTCCAACATATCCTTAACAACTGATGACGTCATCGGGTTGGTAGGACGCGGACTGGCAGCCCGCACAGCTTTCTGTTTTGCCGGCAACAGTACAAATAGGTGCAGGGACGAGGAGAGAGCATTGTGGGCTGTGCTACCCCTCCCCTCCCAGAGTCACCAGGGCCGTCTTTAACACAGGGCAAAAGGGGCAGCTGCCCCAGGCCCAGTCATTGTTGTGGGGCCCAAAGCAGCTGTCCCTTGAGGCCCGCACTGCCCTCAAATAGCTGATAAGTGGATTATAGCTGATAAGTGGCCCTGCTGGAGGGGTCAGTGTCAATCTGGAGGAATGGGCGTTTCTTTGCATAGGTAACACCCACATGTGACACTGAGCCTCCACAATTGAAAGAACTGAAATCCAATGACTGGGGGCGGGTCAGGGACAGGTCTAGGTGACGCTGGACGTTCTCCAGCCAGAAAATGAGATGAGGCTCTGTCTGACCTGCTGCAGCTTCTAATGCACATGGTGAGAAGCTCACAGTGTGCAGTGAAGTCAGAGGAAGCCATTTCAGTCCAGGAGAGGAGAGGGGACATCTGGAGCTGTAAGGTACTGCTACCAGCAGTGTTAAATTCGTCGGCTAAAACATTTTAGGTCGACTAAATGAATACTAATTTTAGTCGACTAAAACAATTTAGGTGACTAAAAGACGACTAAAACTAAAATGGCATTTTAGTCAAAAGACCAAGACTAAAACTAGATTGTAATTTGCTGCCAAAATGAACACTGGTCCGTAGTGCATGTTTATACCTCAATACCATAAATAATAATCTATTACATTTTTCACTTCAGCCGTATATAATAAGTTTGGAACTTGTAGAGAAATGTTAACGAATGCATTACAATTGAATTACCCCCATTCGATTTTAGACGACTAAAATGAGTTTTAGTCCACTAAAATGTACTGGAGATTTTAGTCGACTAAAACAATTGCAGAAGACTAAAAATGGGACTAAATCTAAAATGCCATTTTAGTCCTAAGACTAAATCGAAATCAAAATTTGCTGCCAAGAAAAATAACACCGGCTACCAGGCCATATTCAGGTAATAACAAAAAGTAGCAGATAAAATAAAACGTATAGCAATGGAGCCAGAACTACAATGATTGGCGTCTTCATCAGGGCTGCCTTTAATATTGATTGGACCCTGTGCAAAAAAATTTCTAATTTTAATCAATTTCAAATTTGATTCATTTAATTCAATTCGAATTTCCAAATGGAATAGAAAATAAAAAGGAAAAGAATGCGCTAAAGCAAAACAAAATAGAATAGAAAAAAAAAAAAGGAATAGAATAAGAGAGAAAGAATATAACTACGGCCCTGAGAGTCGCACTGAACGGGCGGTAGTTATATTCTCTCTTATTCTATTCCTTTTTTTTTTTCTGACCGACAGGGATGTGGCCGCGACACCCCTTACAGTCTCTTTGCAGCACCCCAGGGTGCCACACCACCCCGGTTGAAAAACCCCTAATTAAAAATGATATATTTTTATATTACACCATAGTTTAGACACTATAACTTTCACAGGTATCAATCAATATCCACTTACTGGGATTTTTAACCAAGAACATGCAGCAGAATACATTTTAGCCTCAATTTATGATGAAGTTGATTTTATTTGATATTTTTTAGAACAGAATTTTTTTATTTTATACTTTAGGTCTTTCCTTTATATAATAACAACCCCCCCCCCCCCAGGTATACCACTAACAGAAAGCTCTATTTGTGTGAAAATTAGGATATACATTTCATTTGGGCTACAGTGTCGCATGACCGTGCAAATGTCAGTTAAGGTAGCGCAGTGCTGAATAGCGAAGAAATAAATAAATGCTGCGGGAGTCAGGTGGTTAAACATTTGATCGGTTTTCTATTGTGAGTAAAAAAATATGAGATCTGCAGATCATCGCATTCTGTAGACATTACAGTTTCCCAACTTTTTTGGAATGGGGGGGGGCGTTTGTATTTGCAGACGTTAAGTTATGATTAGTATTCCAAACAATCAGACAGAAGAGAATAGAAGAAGAAAAAAAAAAAAAAAAATCTGTTTATAAAAATCTCAGAACACATCAATAAATTGAAAAAAAAAATTACAAAAGTAGAAAACATTGTAGCGATGATCGGCACCAACTAACGATCAGAAAACGTTTCCTCTAGGAGTCTTTTCCCGTAATTGGGAATGGTTTGTGGATATCGGAGCAAAAGACAAAACTGAACAGCAGTTTTGGATGGAATCCACCTGATTGGATGGAAATTGAACAATCGGGGTTGCAGCGTGTATAGATTTGTCTTTTGGAGATTCGATCTGCAATGATGGGGAAAAAGGAACACAGACCGCCCCCCTCCCCCGGCTCACAGCCCTCCGGGGTTATATCCAGCGAGGCGCTGATTGGTCGCTATTTGTTGCAGGATCTGGCTCTGCGATTCCAGCTTCTCTGTTAGCGTCTGCAGCAATGTGTGGTTATAAACTGCGGAGAGAAGAGACAATTGGTGACGGGGGAGAACAATCCAGAGCATAAAGACTATCGATTATCGGTTTACGTTCCATATAAATCTGATATAAGGTGATCAGAGAGAGAGAGGTGTGATGTCATCACATAGGCGGGCTCTGCTTCCTGTACAGTGACTGCACTTTACTGCTCCCTCTCAGTGCGAATACATCCTGCCCGGGAACACCCACTCCTCCAGACCGACACCCACGCATCAAGGCCTTTTATATTTGCATAACTCCTCCCACTGCCTGCATCGGGACTGAGGGCCCTTGAGAGGAGTACTGGGATGTTTTCAGGAAGCTATGTACAGGCCCCTCCCACCAGCCGTGATCTGTCTGCATTGCATAGAGAAGCACAGTCAGAGACCCAGTGATGACATCACAGGGACTAAAAGATGTGTAATGAAAATGGAAAGATTTTATTAATAAAGGTGGTCAGGGGGGGTCCAGGGAAAGCAAAATATAAGCAGATTAAACTTCTTTAGGTTCCCCCCCCCCCCCTCACTGATGTACACTTATTCTAATGTTAAATGGAGTGTGGAAGTGATAGACCCTCTGTCAGGTTTTATTTTTATTGCTGCCAGTGTCCCTGCTGAAAATCCATCCCGTCTATTTATCCCGGTGTCACTGAGACAGGAAGTGACGGGAATTTCGAAAATGTTACAGGTGTCACCAGAACAGGAATGGAGGGGAAATCTACCAATGGGGGACACCTGTTCTGTCTATGGAGAGAATTCACATTGTGTCTCCAATACAGGAAAATCTACGCAACAGAACAGAGACAGGAAAAGAAAAACTAATGGAGCTGGACCCTTCCCTACTCCATCTAAAAAAAAAAAAAAAAAAAAAAAAGTTTTGGCTTTAGATAATTGTATGAAAGTTCCATTCAACAGGGCAGCTCATCACACCCGCTGATATATAGTCGACATCTAATTGATAGATCTTTATAGGAAATAAATATGGAACAGCAAAGCATAAATGTGAAACTAACATCAGATTTGTCTTTAGTAATGAGTTACAATGTGTCCTCTCTGGGAACATACGACAGGTTCTCTTCATACGAGACACAAGTCTACAGAGGGATGGAGAGGATCGCTTAACAATGGAACAAAGAGCGCCAAACTGCAGCCATTGCCTATAGCAACCAGTTGACTTCTATGGCTCATTTTCCTGCGGTTACTGGGGGTTATAGCCGTTTGCCCCTGGGGTTGGTGGACTCACCGTTTAGGTACAGTGTGTAAAAAATCAGCAGGAAGTTGCCCAGGAGGAGAAAGACGATCACTCCGGAGATCAACAAGTATCGTTTCCAGCCGCTGCACTGACGGTGCATGTCTTTCCTCGGCCTGTTCTGGACGACACAGGCAGGGGCGGAGCCTGAAACAAAAAACACAACCACAGATTAGGGTCTGAAAAGTTGTAATGATGGCCATAGTTAACCACTTCAGCCTCGGAATGATCCCCCCCCTCCTTAATGACCAGACCATTTTGTGCGATACAACACTGCGTCGCTGTACCCAAACAAGATTGACGTCTCTCCCCCCCCCCCCCCCCCCCACAAATAGAGCTTTTTGGTGGTATTTGATCACCTCGGCGGTTTTAATTTTTTGCAGTATAAAGAAAAAAAAAAAAGCGCAAACAATTTTGAAAAAAAAAAATATTTTTTACTTTTTGCTATAATAAATATCCCCCCCCCCCCCAAAAAAAAACAACTTCCTCAGTTTAGGCCAATATGTATTCTTCAACATATTTGTGGTAAAAAAAAAAAAAAAAAAAACACACATATATATATATATATTTTTTTTTTTTTTTTTGGGAAAAAGCGTATGCTGATTGTGCTGATTGGTTTGCGCAAAAGTTATAGCGTCTACAAAATAGGGGATAGAATTATGACATTTTTTTTTTTTACTAGTAATGGCTAGTAATTACTAGTAATTTTTAGCAGGACTGCGACAATGCGGCGGACAGATCGGACACTTTTGACACTTTCTTGGGACCATTGACATTTATACAGCAATCAGCGCTATAAAAATGCACTGATCACCGTGTAAGTGTCACTGGCAGGGGTTAACAGTAGGGGGCGATCAAGGGGTTTACTTTGTGTTCCCTCGTGTGTGTTTCTAACTGTGGGGGAGGGGACTGACTGGAGGAGGAGACATATCTCTGTTCCTAATTACTAGAAACAGACGATCTGTCGCTCCTGTCAGAACGGGGATTTGTGTGTTTACACACACACACACACACACACAAATCCCAGTTCTGGCGTCCATTGGCAGATCCAACTGTCCTGAGATCTATGAGAAGATCCAATCATTCTCTGAGGTCTGCTGGTGGATCCAATGGTCTTCTGATGTCTATGAGTGGATCCAACCATCTTCAAATACCTACGGGCAGATTCTACTGTCCTCTGATGTCTGATGCAACTGCCCAGCGTGCCCATGCAAAAAGATGGCCCTGATGGGAAGATCCAAACTGTCCTCTGGATTCTGTAGGCAGAATCAACTGAATTCTGGTGTCCATTTGCAGACCTGATGATCCTCTTATGTGTATGGGCAGACCCAACTGTCCTCTAATATCTATGGGCAGACCCAACTGTTTTTTTGGTGTTTAATGGCAGATCCAATGGTCCTCTAATGTCTATAGGCAGATCCTATTGTCCCTGAGGTCTATGGGTAGAACCAACTGATCTCCGGCGTCCATTGGCAGATCCAACTGTCCTCTGATATCTATGAGCAGATCCAATCTTTTTTGAGGTCTGCTGGTGGATCCAATGATCTTCTGATGTCTATGAGTGGATCCAACCATCTTCAAATACCTATGGGCACATTCTACTGTCCTCTGATGTCTACCGAAAGACACACCTCTGATATCTTTGTACTAGTAAAGATTTCCCTCAAGTCAACACCAAGCAGGGGTTCATCTTCTCCTCGAATGGTCAACACATCCAGGAGAAAAATAGCTGGCAGCACACTGTAGAGTTGAATGCTTAAAAAAAAAATGCCATTATTCCAAGAGAGCTACTACAATCCCTGCCTTGGATCTCCTCCACCGATGCAATTCGCCCACCACTGGGCTCAACACTGGAGATGACACTTTTAGCACAGTGTGAGAGAAATGAATCAGTGGAGGAGGTCCCTGGTGGGGCTTCTTGTAGTTGTCCTGGAATAACAATGTTTTCAAGCGTTGGACTCTACAGCGTGCTTCTGGCTGTTTTGTCTGGCTCTGATGTCTATGGGTGGTCTATCAATCTGTTTTCGACAACTGAGAACAATAATTTCCATACTGTGATCACATGATCTGATCTCAGCGGCCATTTGGAGGGATTGCTACATTTCCAGCCGGCCAGCAGAGGGAAGGAAGTTACAAATGTGTGCATTTAGTTCCCTTTATGACAAATCAGGACAGCAACGATATGATGATCTTCAGGTTTTTCAGCAACCAACAAGTTGTCATCAAAAAAAAAAAAAAATTCAGTCATCTCAGTTACGTCCCTGAGCCTGGAGACGGTTTTAAAACCATAACACTACAGCGCCCTCTTTGTCAGTCTTCCAGGCTAAGCTTACAGTGCACACAGCTTATCTGCGGTGTCCACAGTTCCTGGGGTTGCCCCGCCTGCCCTTTGTTGGCCAGCACTGCTGACACAGCCCATCATGTACTCCTACTACCGGCCATCTTAGGTCCAAGGCAGGAATTGTAGTAGCCATCTTGGAGTTATAAGCATTTTTTTTTTTAGGCATTTAACTCTACAGTGTGGTGCTCAAACTGCTGCCCGGGGGCCACATATAGCCTACAGAGCCCCTGCAGACAGTATGGGGTTCATTTACTCAAGGGTGCAAAATCTGGTGGAGCTCTGCACAGAAACCGATCAGCTTCCAGGTTTTATTATCAAAGCTCAAATTGAACAAGCTGAAGTCAGAAGCCGATTGGCTCCCACGCACAGCTGCACCAGATTTTGCACTTCCCAGTTTTAGTAAATCAACCCCATTATGTATCATAGAATTCTAATGTTGGGGTGCAGCTATGGAAGCATTGATCTGTAAAGGGACCGTAGGAGACGTGATCTCCGGTCTATAAATCAAGTCAGCAGTCATCAACAACTCCCATAGAATCAAACTCAATAAATATAATCTGGAGGCCTTTTGATGAAGTCAGGGGCCACCCTTGAAGCCCACCTATAACAAATGAGTGGACCAACATTGCCTTAATATACAGACACCCCCCCCCACTACAAAATACAATCGATATGTGGCATTAGCCTGGGTACTCACCCTCCAGTGGTGGTGGATTGTCTGCATTAGACACAACGTTTTGCAGGTCATTTTCGGAATCTGCGGCCAGCAAACACACAGTAGACTGGGCATCGTCATTGGGGCCCGGGGTCCTCCCAGGATGATCTTCAGCAGAAACCATTATGGAGCTGATCTAATGAGGACACAGAGAGCCGGTCGCAGGACAATACAGCAGCTGGCCCAGAGGGGAGGAGGACACACACAGAGGACTGCTACAATGTGCCTAGGGAGGGACTATATAGTGAGACCTCTGCTCCCCTCCCCCTCCCAACACAATAGCTCTGAAAACTGGCCGGGCATCTAATTCTGCTACAACTGAAAGTCTCATTTTGTTGGGAGAAAACAAAATCTTCTACGTACATTGTAAGGCCTCGTACACACAATCGGATTTTCCGACAACATTTGTGCGACCGTGTGTAGGCAAGACAAGTTTGAGCCAACGTCCGTCGGGGAAAAAAATCCACGGTTTTGTTGTCGGAATGTCCGATCGTGTGTACAGGGCTTATTAGATCAATAATACAACCATCAATCCCTCCCCTCATGCCAGGGTACTGGGTGCAATCCTGGACTCTGACCGGTCCTTTCAGCCCCCAAATCCAATCATTGAACAAATCTTGTAGACTTCACCTCCGTAGCATCTCCCCTTTTTTTAACCGTTGAAACCATCAAAGCTCCTCATTCACGCCTTCGTTATCTCTCACCTTGACTATTGTAACTTCCTTCTCTTTGGTCAACTGCTCCATAAATTATCCCCCCTACAGGCCGGCCGCGGCTCGCAGCAGGGGGCTGGGGTCCGGTGCGTCCTTGTTCTCTGATTCAGGGAAGAATCCGGTCTGAATTTTTGCCTGAATTCGGACCTGAAACAGAGCCAAAGACGCACAGGACCCCTGTGCAGCCACCCTGGAGCTGTGTGAACCCGCTCCATTGAGTCTATCATGAATGCTGCTGCCAGACTCATCCACCTTACTAACCGCTTACTGTCCTCTACCCGTCTTTGCCAATCCCTCTACTGACCTCCCTTCAGTGTCCTCCACCCCTCTCTGCCATTCCCTCCATTGGCCTCTGCCCAGTGTCCTCCACCCCTCTCTGCCAATCCCTCTACTGGCCTCCATTCAGTGTCCTCCACTCCTCTCTGCCATTCCCTCCATTGGCCTCTGCCCAGTGTCCTCCACCCCTCTCTGCCATTCCCTCCATTGGCCTCTGCCCAGTGTCCTCCTCAACTCTCTGCCAATCCCTCTACTGGCCTCCCTTAAGTGTCCTCCACCCATCTCTGCCAATCCCTCCAATGGCCTCTGCTCAGTGTCCTCCACCCCTCTCTGCCAATCCCTCCATTGGCCTCTGCTCAGTGTCCTCTACCCCTCTCTGCCAATCCCTCCACTGGCCTCCATTCAGTGTCCTCCACCCCTCTCTGCCAATCCCTCCATTGGCCTCTGCTCAGTGTCCTCCACTCCTCTCTGCCAACCCCTCCACTGGCCTCCATTCAGTGTCCTCCACCCCTCTCTGCTAATCCCTCCATTGGCCTCTGCTCAGTGTCCTCCACTCCTCTCTGCCAACCCCTCCACTGCCCTCTGCTCAGTGTCCTCTACCCCCTCTGCCAAACCCTCCACTGGCTCCTATTCAGTGTCCTCTTCCCCTCTTTGCCAATGCCTCCACTGGCCTCCCTTCAGTGTCGAGAAAGTCCCTAACTTTAGGCTTGTGGCTGCCCCAGCATACCTGCAAAGGGTGAAAGTGGATACTTCGGGGAGAACTGCAAGTCCCAGCAATCTCCACTAACAGTGGGAACTCCGATCCCGGCTTGGCACTGGCGATCCAGACTTCGGCAACGGCGACAAGCTGTACACCTTTCTAACTCCGAGCCCCGGGCCTCCTGGCTGTGGACTCCCTGTTCTTTTTATCTTACATGGAACCAGTGGGTCTGGCCCAGCAAAGCTCACCAAAAAGAAAACCCGGGAACATAATTAACCATATCCTTCCCAACCGGGGCAGCGCTGGAGTCGGGGCAGATACAGCCTCCATCATAGGTGTGCACAGCCTATTGCAAGGGCCCAGCCAAGGGACTGAGGACAGAGATTCCCTAGTCTCTCTTTCTCTGCAGCCTCAGCTGCACTAGACAGTTAATGAATGGGAAGTGTTCTGTGCTGAGCGGCTTCTTGTTCATTCACAAATGGAAGCACAGTAAACACGGTTTACTACGCTTCAGTTATGAATGAGCACAGCGAGTGATTGGTACCAGTCTCTCATTGTGTTTGTTTAGAAAAAGAAGGGGCTGGTAAATGACATATTTACTGGCCCCTTCCCCCCTCTCTATCTTGAAACGATCCGTCACAGCATTCTGCGGGAGAAGAGTGGAAGAAAGCATGGGGGGGACCTGGGAAGCAAGGGCAATCTGCACTGCAGTGCACAGGGTGATTAGGGTGTGCCCAGGCACACCTGGCATACCCTGTGCACAAGCCTAGGGCTTTCATCCTCTCCATGCAGGAATAGCTCAGCATTAGAAAAAGGGTGAGTAGCAGTGGCCACTGGTGGTATATTTGGGAGGCAGGGGGAGGCGTCAAACAATGCACCCACAGCCACTACCCCTCCTCGGGTCAGGTCCCCTCCCCACCCCCGGTTGGCCGTTTGACGAGCCCCGCACTTACCCCCAGGCATCGCTTCCCTCCGGGCGGCAGCTTCATCCTCTGCATCTCCTCCAGCACCCTCCATATCTCCTCTCTCCTCCTCTCAGTCCAATAGGATCTTCTGACGTTTTGGCCAATCAGGAAACGGGTTTTAAGACCCGATTCCTGATTGGGGGGGGAGATTCAGTGTGAAAATAATGAATATTCATTCACTATTGTCATACAACTGGGTGGACTCGTAGCGCAATGCTCTGCTCCCCCGAGCCCACCCTTTTTTGAAGCCTATTAGAGCCTCAGGCTCCAATTACGTGCTTCAAACACCCCCTCCCCCCTCCATTGGAATCCATGCATCCGGCACCCTGAATGTAGATTAGGGGGCCGGAGGCATGGATAGGAGGGACAGCTGTGCGCCCCTAACGGACGGGCCGCCACTGGTGAGCAGGCTGAACTGACAGCTGTAGCTTGCCTCCATATTTTTACGGACAGTTTCTCCCGTCTATGGACTTTGACAAATCGATGAAATCAGGGCGACTTTTTACAAACTGTCCATAAAAATACAGACAATCGGCAACAATGAACTGCAGTAAAATTAGCTAAATTTGTTACAATTAGGGATGTACCAATGCCATTTTTGTTATTGGCGAGTACGAGTACTGATACTTTGCGGTGCAATTTGTGTCCACGCAAAAGACTGCAAAGAATCGCATGCGATTTGAACATAAATGTTGTGCAATTCCTGTCCGAATCGCATGCGTTTCCCCACCGCTGCTGTGTGAACCCAGGCTTGTCATAGTGATTTCAGCCTGGGTTCACACAGGAGAAATGCGGGAAACCGCATGCGATTTGGGCAGGAGACACCAGATTCCTGTTCAAATTGCATGCTATTCTTTGCAATTTGCACCCATTCATTTTGTGTGGAAGCAAATTGCTCAGCAAAGTATCGTTTTCGGGTATCTGGAGCATTTTCACGAGTACTCGTGAAAATACTCAGTATCAGCACTGATACCAATACCATGCATTAGGGCGTGCACCCCAAAGCTCAAGCACATATGTGTGTGTGTGCATGAGTATATACAGTATACTGACGGTGTCAGTAGAGCAGTGGATGGTGTCAGTAGGGCAGAGATTGGTGTCAGTAGAGCAGTGGACGGTGTCAGTAGAGCAGAGGACGGTGTCAGTAGAGCAGTGGATGGTATCAGTAGAGCAGAGGATGGTGTCAGTAGAGCAGTGGATGGTGTCAGTAGAGCAGTGGATGGTGTCAGTAGGGCAGTGGACGGTGTCAGTAGAGCAGTGGACGGTGTCAGTAGAGCAGAGGACGGTGTCAGTAGAGCAGTGGATGGTATCAGTAGAGCAGAGGATGGTGTCAGTAGAGCAGAGGATGGTGTCAGTAGAGCAGTGGATGGTGTCAGTAGAGCAGTGGATGGTGTCAGTAGGGCAGAGATTGGTGTCAGTAGAGCAGTGGACGGTGTCAGTAGAGCAGTGGATGGTGTCAGTAGAGCAGTGGACGGTGTCAGTAGAGCAGTGGACGGTGTCAGTAGAGCAGTGGACGGTGTCAGTAGAGCAGTGGATGGTGTCAGTAGAGCAGTGGATGGTGTCAGTAGAGCAGTGGATGGTGTCAGTAGGGCAGAGATTGGTGTCAGTAGAGCAGTGGACGGTGTCAGTAGAGCAGTGGACGGTGTCCGTAGGGCAGTGGACGGTGTCAGTAGAGCAGTGGATGGTGTCAGTAGAGCAGAGGACTGTGTCAGTAGAGCAGTGGACGGTGTCAGTAGAGCAGTGGACGGTGTCAGTAGAGCAGTGGACGGTGTCAGTAGAGCAGTGGATGGTGTCAGTAGAGCAGTGGATGGTGTCAGTAGGGCAGAGATTGGTGTCAGTAGAGCAGTGGACGGTGTCAGTAGAGCAGTGGATGGTGTCAGTAGAGCAGTGGATGGTGTCAGTAGAGCAGTGGATGGTGTCAGTAGAGCAGTGGATGGTGTCAGTAGGGCAGAGATTGGTGTCAGTAGAGCAGTGGACGGTGTCAGTAGAGCAGTGGACGGTGTCCGTAGGGCAGTGGATGGTGTCCGTAGGGCAGTGGATGGTGTCAGTAGGGCAGTGGACGGTGTCAGTAGGGCAGTGGACGGTGTCAGTAGGGCAGTGGACGGTGTCAGTAGAGCAGTGGACGGTGTCCGTAGGGCAGTGGACGGTGTCAGTAGAGCAGTGGATGGTGTCAGTAGAGCAGTGGACGGTGTCAGTAGAGCAGTGGACGGTGTCAGTAGAGCAGTGGACGGTGTCAGTAGGGCAATAGACGGTGTCAGTAATTTCTATTATTTTATTTTTTTTACAATTTTATATTTTTCATTACTATTCTTTTTTTTTTTTAGGAGCCCTGTTAGGTGGTGAAATATCAAGGGTCTAAACAGGGGGAATCTGCGCCACACAGGGTGATTAGGGTATGCCCAGGCACACCTGACACACCCTGTGCGCACACCTATGAATACCGGTCTCGGTGCATCCCTAGTTACAATGTAGAATATGTCCAACATAGTGGCACGTCTGTGTCAGCATTCCTGTTGTTACTTCTCATTTCCATACTGATTTTTTTTGGATTTAAAAAAAATGTTACAATGTAAGTATTTGTACCAGAAGAGGATTTTTTTTTTTTTTCACAACAAAACTTGAATATCAATTTCCTTCAGATTTACCTTCAACCATGTAGTGCAAAGGCCGGCCTGATTGCTTACACATTGAAAGTGTTTGGGTGTGACCTCATATTATATGGTTTTGGTAAATCTAAAGGAAAATTGTACAAGATAATTGTATAACGTGTGGCCAGCTTTAGATGTAAATGTCCAAATAATAGCCTGCTTAGTTACAGAGGAGGGGGAGGGGGGGCAGCTATTGTGTTGGGGAGGGGAGCAGAGGTCTCACTATATAGTCCCTCCCCAGGCACATTGTAGCAGTCCTCTGTGTGTGTCCTCCTCCCCTCTGGGCCATCTGCTGTATTGTCCTGCGACTACGCTCCGTGTTCTCATTAGATGAGCTCCATAATGGTTTTTCCTGAAAGGACCCCGGGCCCCAACAGTGATGCCCAGTCTACTGTATGCCTGCTGGATGCAGATGCCACTGATGAGCTGCACGATGTGCCGCTGGATGCGGACCAACCGGGGG
This sequence comes from Aquarana catesbeiana, assembly GCF_042186555.1. Classification (NCBI taxonomy): domain Eukaryota; kingdom Metazoa; phylum Chordata; class Amphibia; order Anura; family Ranidae; genus Aquarana; species Aquarana catesbeiana. The sequence continues at coordinate 15,088,259 of NC_133330.1, forward strand.
GTGAGTGAGACTAATGCCACATATCCATGTATTGCATTTTGTAGTGGGTGGGGGGGGTCATATATATATATATATATATATATATATATATAACCCCCCCCCCAACTAGAGCAACGTTGACCAACTCATTTGATATAGGGGACATCAAGTGTGGCCCCTGACATCACCAAAGGGCCACAGATAATGTTTAGCGAGTTTGATTCTATAGGAGTTGATGTCTTCTAACTTGACTTGAGTTATAGACCATAGAGATCACGGCTCCTACAGTTCCTTTACAGATCAATGCTTCCATAGCTGTTCCCCAACATTAGAATTCTATGATATATAGTGGGGGTTAAATTAACTAAAACTGAAGAGTGCAAAATCTGGTGCAGCTGTTCATAGGAGCCAATCAGCTTCTGACCTCAGCTTGTTCAATTAAAGGGGTTGTAAACCCTCCTTTTTTTTTTTTTTCACCTTAATGCATCCTATGCATTAAGGTGAAAAAACACCTGGCAGTGCCCGGCTCCCCCATTTTACTTACCTGAGCCCTGGAATTTCACACGCCGGAGATGCGCTCTTCCTCTGCCCGGGGCTTTCGGCTCTTGATTGGATAGGTTGATAGCAGCGCAACCATTGGCTCTCGCTGCTGGCAATCAAATCCAATGATGCGGGGGGAGGGGTGAGTCTGGCATTCGTGTCTATGGACGCAAATGCTGGATTCGGGAGCGTGCCTGCAAGGTAACCCCCCCCCCCCCCCAAGGAGAGCGCTTCTCCTAGGGGGTTGTCTAGATTTGCCACCTCATCCCTTTAAACCCGAACACATATGAATTACACAGGTTCTGAGGCTAATTTAACGCAGATAAGGCACCAATTGAGTTTAATTGCCACCTTAATCAGCCACAGAACCTGTGTAATTCATATGTGTTCGGGTTTAAAGGGATGAGGTGGCAACCCTAGGGTTATCTGATGCGGGGAGGGGCCGCAGATGGACCCCAGAAGACGGGGTTCGGGGCCACTCTGTGCAAAACGAGCTGCACAGTGCAGGTAAGTATGACATGTTTTGTTATTTTAAAAAAAATAAAAAGCAAACCTTTACAATCACTTTAACCACTTAAGGACCGAGCCTCTTTTTTGAGATGTGTTGTTTAAAAACGGTTAAAGTTAAAAACAGTTTTTTGTTTTTTTTGCTAGAAAATTGCTTAGAACCCCCAAACATTATAATTTTTTTTCCAACACCTTAGAGAATAAAATGGCGGTCGTTGCAATACTTTCTGTTACACCGTATTTGCGCAGCAGTCTTACAAGCGAACTTTTTTTTGGAGAAAATACACTTTTTTGAATTAAAAAATAAGACAACAGTAAAGTAAAGTTAGCCAAATGTTTTTTTTATATTGTGAAAGGTGATGTTATGCCGAGTAAATTGATACCCAACATGTCACGCTTCAAAATTGGGCCCGCTCGTGGAATGGCGACAAACTTTTACCCTTAAAAATCTCATAGGTGACGTTTAAGTTACAGAGGAGGTCTACAGCTAGAATGATTGCTCTCGCTCTACCGATCGCGGCGATACCTCACGTGTGGTTTGCACACTGTTTTCATATGCGGGCGCTACTCACGTATGCGTTCACTTCTGCACGCGAGCTCGGCGCACATTTAAATAAATAAATAATAAAAGGTAAAATTATTATATCTTTATATTTATACCTTATTTATTTTACCTTTTTATTTTTACACTGTTTTTAAAAAAAATAATAAAAATTGCGTCACTTTTATTCCTATTACAAGGAATGTAAACATCCCTTGTAATAGAAAAAAAGCATGACAGGACCTCCTTAAATATGAGCTCTGGGGGGGTCAAAAAGACCTCAGATCTCATATTTATACTAAAATGCAATAAAAAAAAAAAATAATAAAAATTATCATTTAAAAAAAAAATGCAAAACAAAAATGGCCCTTTTAAGAGCTCTGGGGGAAGTGAGGTTTTGACGTCGCTTCCGCCCTGCGATGTTATGGAGACGGGTGGGGGGGCCATCTTCCCCTCACTCGTCTCCATACCCAGCAAGGGGGAACATGCGATCGCCTTCGCTGCTGCCGACGGCTCCGGTAAGCGGTTGAGGGCACCAGAGCTTGTGGGGGGGCCTCTCCCGCCGCCGATAAACGTGATCTTGCTGTGAATCTGCTGCAGAGACCACTTTTATCTGAAAGCGGACCAGCCGCTGAAGAAGAGGATACCGGGGCTATGGTAGCTAGCTGCTGCCATAACAATGATATTCCTCTTCAAACTTAGGACATATATCGGCGTGCGGCGGTCCGGAAGTGGTTAAGCTTTGACAGTAAAACCTGGAAGCGGATTGGTTTCTGTGCAGAGCCGTACCAGATTTTGCACTCTCCAATTTTTGAAAATCAACCCCATACTGTCTGTAAGGGCCCTGTAGGCCTGATGTGGCCCCTGGGCAGGAGTTTGAGCACCCGGATAGATAATGTAGACCTAAGATGGCCGGTAGTAGGAGTACACGATGGGCCGTGTCAGCAGTGCTGGCCAACCCATAGACCTCAGAGATAGAGAAAAACAGCCGGTAGCATGTTGTAGAGTCCAATGCTTGTACAACTTTATTTCAGGACCACTACAAGAATCTCCACCCGGAACAACCTCCTCTAATTTATTTGACCCACACTGGGTTAAAAGGGTCATCTCCAGTGGTGAGTGAACTGCATCGGTGGAGGAGGTCCCAGGCATGGATTGTAGTAGCTATCCAGGAATAATAGCATTTTATTTTTAGGCATTCAACTCTACAGTGTGCTGCTGGCTATTTTTCTCTTGGATGTGTTGGCCATTCAGAGAGAGGATGAACCTCTGCTTGGTGTTGACTTGAGGGAAATATTTACTAGCACATAGATATCAGAGGTGGGTCTTTCGGTAGACATCACAGGACAGTAGAATCTGCCCATAGGTATTTGAAGATGGTTGGATCCACCCATAGACATCAGAAGACCATTGGATCCACCAGCTGACCTCAGAGAATGGTTGGATCTGCTCATAGATATCAGAGGACAGTTGGATCTGCCAATGGATGCCAGAGATCAGTTGGTTCTACCCATAGACATCAGGGACAATAGGATCTGCCTATAGACATTGGATCTGCCATTAAACACCAAAAACAGTTGGGTTTGCCCATATACATAAGAGGATCATCAGGTCTTCCCATGGACACCAGAAATCAATTGGTTCTACCTACAGAATCCAGAGGGCAGTTGGATCTTCCCATAGACCTCAAATGATATTTGGATCTGCCCAAAGACACCAGAGGGTGGTTGGGTCTGCCCATAGACCTCAAAGAACAGTAGGATTTGCCCATATACATCAGAGCATGGTTTGATATGCCTACAGACATCAGAGGACCATCAGGGCTGCCTATAGCTTGGTCCTGTTGGAATCCAGAGGACAGTTGGATCTGCCCATAAACCTCAGACGACTGTCAGGTCTGCCTATAGATCTTATAAGATGGTTGGATCGGCCCATAGACATGAGAGGACAGCTGAATCTACCCATAGACATGAGAGGACAGCTGAATCTACCCATAGACATGAGAGGACAGCTGAATCTACCCATAGACATGAGAGGACAGCTGAATCTACCCATAGACATGAGAGGACAGCTGAATCTACCCATAGACATGAGAGGACAGTTGGACCTGCCTATCAATTGCAATAGATGCCTCACTAGGGCCGGTGGTGCGCAGGCTGAGCTGTGGCTCATACCGAATGTGTCAACTGGAGGTGGAAATTATCCAGCACAATCAAAAATCTCTGAAATAGGTTTATCTTCCATCTTTATGGTTGGAATAGGCAAAACAGACAGGATTACTGTTATTGATATCTGATATTTATAAAGCCCCCCCACAATGATTATTCTGATTGCCCTGTTGGGCAAATGTTCCTCTTTTTTGCCACCAGACCAATGATCCCCCTAAAGGGCCCGCTTCCTCCTCGGGGCCCCTGCGCAGCGCCAGTGTACAGCCAGCATGCCCCTCCCCTTAGACCACACCACCGTCTGCCCTTCATCACCTATGGCCTTCTTTATAACCTGTCAGGCCCTAATCTGTGATTTGCGTTTTTATTGATTCAGGTTCCTCCCCAGAATGTGTCGTCCACAACATGCTGGAGAAAAGAAATCCTGCCATTGTGGGGAATTACCCCGACCATCAGTGCAGAGGATGTGCACTTTGCTTGTGGATCTTCTTTTTCACCATCGCTGTTTTTATTGTCCTGGGTAACCTGGCCTTGTCATTGTACATGACGTACCTACAGGGTGAGTCCGCCATACTCCAATCCAAACTTGTAACCCCCGGCAACCGTAGGAAAATGAGCGATAGAAGTGAACTGGGTTGCTATAGGCAATGGCTGCAGTTTGGGGCTCTTTGCTCCATCTCTCGATCCTCTCCATCCCTCTGTAGAAAGGAGGAGATAGACTTGTGTCTCGTATGAAGAGAACCTGTCGTATGTTCCCAGAGAGGACACATTGTAACTCATTACTGAAGACAAATCTGATGTTCCTTTCACATCTCTGCTTTGCTGTTCCATATTTTTATTTCATTCTATCAATTAGAGGCATCTATATATCAACATGTGTGAGGCGCTTCCCTGCTGAAGGGAACTTTCATACAATCTAAACCCCAAACTTCTTTTTTTTTTTTTTTGTGTGGATGGAGTAGGGAAGGGTCCAACCCCATTAGCTTTTTTTTTTTTTTTTTTTTTTTTGTTCCTGTCTGTCCTGTTGAGTAGAATTCCCTGTACTTCCTGTATTGGAGACGCAACAGCTTTGCTGTTCCATATTTTTTTTTTCATTTCCTATAAAGATCTACCAATTGTATGCAGTCTATATATAAGCGGGTGTGATGAGCTTCCCTGCTGAATGGAAATTTCAATTATCTAAAGCCAAAAAACGTGTTTTTTTTTTTTTTTTTTTTATTGAGTAGGAAAGGGTCCAACCCCATTCGTTTTCTTTTCCTGTCTCTATTCTGTTGCGTAGATTTTCCTAAACTGGAGACACAACAGGAATTCTCTCCGTAGACAGCTGTCACCAGAACAGGTGTCCCCATTGGGTAATTTCCCCTCCATTCCTGTTCTGGTGACACCTGGTAACATTTTGGAATTCCCATCACTTCCTGTCTCAGTGACACCAGGATAAGTAGACGGGTTAAATCTTCTAAACAGGGACACAGCCAGCAATGAAGGGAAAAAAAAACCTGACAGAGGGTCTCTCACTTCACACTCCATCCCAAACTAGAATAATCATCAAACATCAGTGAGGGGGGGGGACCTAAAGCTGCAGTTTAATCTGCTTTTATTTTGCCTTCACTGGTTCCCCTCCCCCTCATCAACATGCTAATAACATTTTATAAATAAAACCTTTCCATTTTCTTTACATGCCTTATTTCAGTCCCTGTGATGTCATCACCGGGTCTCTGTGCTTCTCTGTGCAATGCAGGCAGATCATGGCTGGTGGGAGGGGCCAGCAGGGTGCTGTAATGTTTTCAGGAAGCAATGAACAGCACCTTCCTGGCCCCTCCCACCAGCCATGATATGCCTGCATTGCATAGAGAAGGCTCTCGAGCCCCCAGCGCTGATGCAAGCAGTGGGAGGAGTTATGCAAATATAAAATGCTTTCATGGGTGGGTGTCAGACTGGAGGAGTGGCTGCTCCTAGGCAAGCTATACACCCACATGTAATGCTGAGCCTCCATGATCGCAAGAACTGAAATCCAATGACAGAAAGGGGTGGGGCCAGGGATAGTCAGGCCGGTGTTCTGCTGAGAAAGTGTGTCTCCCCCCCCCACCCCGGTGGATAAAGACTCCCCTGTACAGCTCAGGCGCAGCGCTTGCGCAGTACGAGTCGCCGAAAATAGCCGAAGGTGAAGAGCTTAGAGTCAGCTGTGCTGCTTCGCTCGGCATAGTTTTATTCAGACTCTATGTCCACTTGGATGGTGGGGCTTGAACCGCAGGCGCCGTGTAGAGCTGACGATCAGCTGTTCAACTTCAGAGTCTTTCGGCGGCTCTTTAGTCGTTTTTACTGCACAAGCACATGCGCAGTGCAGGGGGGTCCTTATTAGCCAGGGGAACTTTCTTGGCAAGACACCGGAGAGGAAAGGGGCGGGGCCAGGGATAGTCAGGCTGGAGAAGAAAGGGGGCGGGGCCAGGGATAGTCGGGGAGGAAAGGGGGCGGGGCCAGGGATAGTCAGGTCGGAGAGGAAAGGGGGCAGGGCCAGGGATCGTCAGGCCGGAGAGGAAAGGGGGCGGGGCCAGAGATAGTCAGGCAGATGGGAAAGGGGGCGGGGCCAGAGATAGTCTGGCCGGATTGGAAAGGGGGCGGGGCCAGGGATAGTCAGGCTGGGAGGAAAGGGGGCGGGGCCAGGGATAGGCAGGCCGGAGAGGAAAGGGGGCGGGGCCAGGGATAGGCAGGCCGGAGAGGAAAGGGGGCGGGGCCAGGGATAGTCAGGCTGGGGAAGAAAGCACTAGATGATACTGAACGTCCTCCAGCCAGGAAATTGGGGGGGGGGGGGTTATCTAACTTGCTGCAGCTTCTAATGCACATTGTGAGAAGCTCGCAGTGTGTGGGGAAATTTCAGTCCAGGAGAGAAGCCGGTACATCTGTGCAAGACTGAGGGGAGGTCGGAGGGAGGATTTAATGTATAATTTTATTGGCTGCTGAGATGGGATTATTTAGCCGTCTCCTGATTGGTCAGGTCAGAGTTGTCTCACACTGTGAGGAGCAGTAAAGTGCAGTCACTGTACAGCAAGTAGAGCCCGCCTATGTGATGACATCACACCTCTCTCACTGATAGGGTCATTTTTATCGAACAAACCGATAATCGATTGTCTTTATGCTCTGTATTGGTCTCCTCCGTCACTGATTGTCTCTTCTCTCCACAGGACATGACAACAAAGAACTGCAGACGCTAACAGAGAGATTGGACGCTCAGAGCCAAATCCTCAGACAAATAGCGACCAATCAGAACATTACTCTCTATAACCCCGGAGGGCTGTGAGCCGGGACGGTGGTTTCCCAGTTCCTCTTTCCACATTGGATCCCCAAAAGAAAAACATTTTTTCCAAAACAGCCGGCCACACATCTCCCAACCCGATTGTACAGAGATCGTACAATCTCCACCTTGAACTCTCCATCCAATCAGGGAGAGCCTCCTGCTGTTCAGGGAGATTTACCTTTTGTTGTGATCTCCACAAACATCATGGAAAGGACTCAGAGGAGGAAACCTCCGATCATCGCTACATTGTGTTCTACTTTTTGTAATTATTGTTTATTGATTTGTGTTTTATGAGATTTTATAAAGAGTTTCTTTTTTTTTTATTCTTTTCTTGTCTCATTGTTTGCAATATAAATTATAATTTAAGCCCTTCCACCCAGGCCAATTCTGACATTTCTCTCCTACATGTAAAAATCATCATTTTTTTTTAATTTTTTTTTTTTGCTAGAAAATTACTCTGTTTATCTTTATTTTTTTAATTTATATTAATGATTGGGGGTTTTAAGTAATTTTCTAGCAAAAAAATACAGATTTTTTTTTTTTTTGTAAACAAAGTGTCAGAATAGGTCTTTAAGTGGTTAAAAAAAAATAATAAAGTGTATGATCAGCTTAAAGCGGGATTCCGTCCCTGGAAAAAAAAAAAAATTGACGTCCTTTTTACCACAAATAGAGCTTTCTTTTGGTGGTATTTGATCACCTCTGTGGTTTTTATTTTTTGCGTTATAAATAAAAAGAGAGTGACAATTTTGTAAAAAAAGCAATATTTTTTACTATAATAAATATCCACCAAAAATATATAAAAAAAAAACACTTTTTTTCCTCAGTTGAGGCCGATACGTATTCTTCTCCATATTTTTGGTTAAAAAAAATAAATAAATAAGCATATATTGATTGGTTTGCGTAAAAGTTATAGCGTCTACAAAATAGGGGATAGTTTTATGGCATTTTTATTATAATTTTTTTTTTTAGTAGTAATGGTGGCGATCTGCGCTTTTTATCATGACTGCGACATTATGGCGGACACATCGGACACTTTTGACACATTTTTGGGACCATTGTCATTTATACAGCGATCAGTGCTATAAAAACGCACTGATTTCTGCGAAAATGACACTGGCAGGGAAGGGGTTAAACACTAGGGGGTGATCGAGGGGTTAAGTGTGTCCTAAGGAGTGATTCTGTGGGGGGGGATGGGCTACCACTGACATGACAGGGATCACTGCTCCCGATAGGGAGCAGTAGATCCCTGTCATGTTGCTAGGCAGAACGGGGAAATGTCTTGTTTACATAGACATCTCCCCGTTCTGCCTCTCCGTGACACGATCGCGGGCCCCCGGTGGACATCGAGTCCGCGGGACCCACGGGCACGGTCATGTTGTATGCCCGGTAGCCCCGCCAATTAAAGGGGACGTACAGGTACGCCCATGTCCCCACCGCTGCCATTGTGCAGACGTATATTGGTGTGCAGCGTTGGGCAAGTGGTTAAGGCCAATTTGAGTAAATTAAGCGTTAATAAGGGGTTAAACAGAGGAACATTTAATATTAAAAAAAAAAAAAAACACACAAAACATTTTTTTTTACTTGACAGGTTGCTTTAAACTGACTTCATCTGCTGATCGAAGTTCATCCATTTGATCTGTAGATGAAGAAAGGAAAAAAAAAAAACACAATGTTTCTTTTTATCTCTTTTTCAGCTGGCCGGAAACAAAAAGAAACAATGTTTATTTTTATCTTAGTGTTTCAGCAGCTGAGCAATGTTGTTGATAAACATTGCCCGGCGTTTTTTTGTTTTTGTTTTTTTTTTTAATCTTTATTTTTTTTACAGCTCCAATTGCCAGGACTTCTTTTTACACTTCAGCTGTCAACAGTGCAACCTCACTGACAGCTAAATAATTCATCGGTTGTTAAAGTGATTGTAAAACTTTTTTTTGTTTTTAATAATAAACATGCTCCTCTGTGTAAGGGTTTTGCACAGAGTGGCCCCAATCCTCCTTTTCTGGGGTCCCCCCCCCGTGGTGCTCCTGGCTCCTCCTCTTCTCGAGTGCGCCCAAGGAGAGCCAGTTTCCATGGGGACACCCGGGCGGGTGCGCTCCCGAGTCCTGCCGCTGCGTCTATTGACACAGACAGCAGGACTTGGACTCGCCTCCACCTCCCGTGTCGCTGCATTTGATTGACAGCAGCAGAAGCCAATGGCTCCTGCTGCTATCAATCTATCCAATGAGGACCCGAGACAGCGGCTGGAACGATCGGGCTCAGGTAAGAAAAAGAGCGGGTCTGGAGGGGGTGCTGCAGCACAGAAGGTTTTTTCATTCTATGCATTAAGGTGAAAAACCCTGAGGGTTTACAAGCCCTGTAACCACTTACAGACCGGAAGATTTCCCCCCTTAATGACCGGCCCATTTTTTGTGATACGGCACCTCGTCGCTTTAACTGACAATTGCGCGGTCGTGCGACGCTGTACCCAAACAAAATTGCTGTGCTTTTTTCCCCACAAACAGAGCTTTCTTGTGGTGGTATTCGATCACCTCTGCGGTTTCTATTTTTTGCGCTATGAACAAAAAACAGGACAATTTGGAAAAAAAAAATATATTTTTTTTTACTTTCTGCTATCATAAATATCCAAAAAACAAACAAACAAACAAAAAAAAAAACAATCTCTTCATCAATTTAGGCCAATATATGTTCTTTTACATATTATTGGTAAAAAAAAAAAAAAAATCGCAATAAGCGTATATTGATTGGTTTGAGCAAAAGTTATAGCGTCTCCAAAATAGGGGATATATTTATGCCATTTATTTTTTAAATAATAATGGCGGCGATCTGTGATTTTTAACGGGACTGCAACATTGCGGCTGACAGATCGGACACTTTTGACACTTTTTTTTGGGACCATTGACATTTATACTGCGATCAGTGCTATAAAAATGCATTGATTACTGTGTAAATGTCACTGGCAGGGAAGGGGTTAAGACTAGGTGGCGATCAAGGGGTTAAATGCGTTCCCTAGGCAGGTGTTTCTAACTGTGGGGGGGGGGGGGTGACACTGACTGGAGGAGGAGAGAGATCGCTGTTCCTGATCACATCAGATCTGTCTCTCCTCCCCTGCTAGAACAGGGATCTGTCTGTTTACATTGACATATCCCCGTTCTGGCTATCTTTCCCACGATTGCGGCCGGCCGGCGGACACGGCGGACACTGGCCACACGCATTGGGCCCCCCCGCCGTGCAGTGGGGACATGCACCTGCCATGGATCTTAAAGGAGCCAACATACAGCTACGGCGATTCGCGGGAAGGAGCAAGCCGACCTGCCGCCGTATAATGACGGCGGCTGGTCGGCAAGTGGTTAAGAACGCGGCGGCCCATACCATAACAACCGATAATTGCCAGCTTTTTTTTTTTTTACATTTCAGCTGTCAGGAGGGAATCCCGCTGACAGCTGAAAGAACCGAACCTGAAAGTATCGGTTTCAGGTATCGGAGCTTCTGCACAAGTACCGATACTCGTGAAAATGCCGAGTATTGGTATCGGTGCAACCCTATATAGAATTGTTACATGACCTGCTTTCTAATATAATGTTATAAATGATCTTTCCACTGCATATCAAAAGAAAGGTCCTAGTTCTGAAGTACCTAAAATACAGGGTGACTCTTGGATTACCAGACCTGCAGCCTTCTTTCAATCACAACTCCACATTCTTCCACCACCTTATGTTTGGGGAAGTTCATTTCTTTCCGTTTGGAATGAGTGTTTGAACTGTTTACCTATAGCTACAAGGGATTTTATAAGAGCTTGCAGGATAGGATCCATATGGTGCACATAATTAGGTTCCATGCCTAGTCATACCTGTTTTTAAACTTTTACGTTTGCTTTTTGTGTTTTTGTACTTTAATAATAAAATTTCAAAAAAACGCTACTTACTTTTCTGTAGTTTAATACCGTTGTGCCCTTAAGGTCCCATTCCTTAGTTTCTATAGGTTTACAATCTTTCCACTGCAGCCAATGTAACTGCCAAACTTTTACAGATTATGTTTTTATGGCAACCATGGCAACAGTACTCCCACAGCCCCATGTAACAAACGTATGGCCCCTGGCAGAAGTCTGCACAGATCTGGAATTGCAGGATTTGCAGGTAGTGTGTTACCTGGTATTTATGGCATCCCCAGCAACAGCCACAGGTTCACTGCAATGGAGGTTTCAACCTTTTTTTTTTATATGTTGCCTCATTTTTTGAATTTTTTTTTTATTTATCACATCACTGAGACTGATCATGTGACGATCGAAAAAATACTTGGTTGATTCACATCTGTGCCTTGCACTTTATGTGCTTTACTATTGACCTCTATAGGGGGCTCATTCACAATGGCGCACCGATCCGTTCACCCGTGTGAGGGGGCCGTCTCCACCAGCGCGGGGTGCACAGGTGTTCCCTCCGTGTCCTGCCGTGAGCCTGGCCCCCCTCCCCCCACCTCTGTTCACTTTTCTAAGCTGCTGCAGAGCTTCATGGAGGGGGGAGGGGGGGGGGGCTGCTGAGTGTTGTGGTGCATGGCAGTGACTGGCAGCTGTGGGGCTCCCAACCCCCCTTTTCCTGCATCCTAAAACGCCCCCCCTCCTTGCCTCTCCACCCTAAAATGGCCCCACCCCCTGCCTCTCCACCCTAAAACGGCCCTCCCTGCCTCTCCACCCTAAACAAACCCCCCTCCCTGCCTCTCCACCCTAAACAATAACCCCCTTCCTGCCTCCACCCTAAAAAATAACCCCCCCTCCCCGCCTCTCCACCCTAAAAAATAACCCCCCTCTCCACCCTAAATTATAACCCCCCTCCCCGCCTCTCCACCCTAAACAATAACCCCCCCTCCCTGCCTCTCCACCCTAAACAATAACCCCCCTCCCTACCCTAAACAATAACCCCCCCTCCCTACCCTAAACAATAACCCCCCCTCCCTGCCCTAAACCATAACCCCCCCTCCTGCCTCTCCACCCTAAACAATAACCCCCCCTCCCCGCCTCTCCACCCTAAACAATAACCCCCCACCCTCTCCACCCTAAACAATCTATATACCGTATCTGTGGAGGTATGCTATATACCGTATCTGTGATGCTGAGCTGTATACTCTGTTCTGTGATGCTGAGCTGTATACTCCTGACACTATGGGTGGAAGCAAGTGAAATACAGGGGACGAAGTGGGTGGATTCTATAAGGGGTGGGGCTTATAGGAAGTGGGTGTGGTCAAAAAGGAAAGGCGTGGTCTGGCGCCCCCCCCCCCATCCTAAAACTTCACCAGTCGCCACTGGAAGCGCAGCTAACCCAGGAATGGTGCAGCTGCACTGCGTCCACACTGCAGGTAAACCGCGGCACAGCAGTATGAAAGCAGCTTTACAGGGGGGGCTCAGAACAGTAAGAAGGCATTTCAATTTGTAGTTTTGGGGGGGTGGCAAAACCCCATAGTTGTGTTTTTTTACCACCCCTTTAGCTGCAGTGGGCCAGGGGCGAATGCCATGTCACAGCAAAATATTCTTCCATATTAGTAGCATTTTGCCAGCTTTTTGTTCAACTTTTTTGAGACTTGTTGCTGTTACTAATTTCACAATCGTATTTATTTATTTTTTTTCCTTAAAATAGTCAATTTTCTCAGTTGAAACATTTGCTAAGTTTTTTTGTATTTTCTACTGTGAATAAAATCCGGGTTGATGAGATCCGCAGACCCTCATTCAGTTTTTAGAAGATGAACGTTTCGGGAACCGGGGTTGTATTTGCAGATGTTAAGTTTTTTTTTTTTTTGTTTTTTTTTTATATTTCAAAGAATATCCAGATGAGGATAAATGAAATTCAAAAAAATCTTTATAAAATCCCAGAACAATTTCAATTTGTAGTTTGTTTTTTTTTTTGGGGGGGGGGGGGGGGTGGCAGGCAAAACCCCATAGTTGTGGTTTTTTTTTACCACCCCTTTAGCTGCAGTGGGCCAGGGGCAAATACCATGTCACAGCAAAAACGTTCTTCCAGCTCTTCCATGTTGGTGGCACTTTTCCAGCTTTTTGTTCAACTTTTTTGAGACTTGTTGCTGTCAATTTCACAATCACCTTATTTTTTATTTTTTCCTTAAAATAGCAAAATGTTTCAACTGAGGAAACTGACTAAGTTTTTTATATTTTCTACTGTGAATAAAATCCGGGTTGACGAGATCCGCAGACCCTCATTCAGTTTTTAGAAGATGAACGTTTTGGGAATCGGGGTTTTGTATTTGCAGATGTGAAGTTTTTTTTTTTTAAATTTATATTTCAAAGAAAATCCAGATGAGAATAAAATGAAATAAAAAAAAATCTTTATAAAATTCCAGAACACAACACACATTATTAAATAATTACAAAAAGTAGAAAACATTGTAGCGGTGATCGGCACCAGCCAATGATTGGAGGTTTCCTCTAAGAGTCTTTTCCATTATTGGGAATTGTTTGTAGATAATCAGAAGAAAAAAAAAAAAAAGACAAAACTGGCTGAAGAGCAGCAGGAGGGGCCACCTGATTGGTTAGAAATTGGACAGAGTTCCGGTGTGGAATCCAATACACACACAGACCACCCCCCCCGGCTCACAGCCTTCCATGGTTATATTCAGCAAGGAGCTGATTGGCCGCCATTTGTCTGAGGATTTGGCTCTGCGCTTCCAGCTTCTCTGTTAGCGTCTGCAGCAATTTGTGGTCACGTACTGCGGAGAGAAGAGACAATCAGTGACCGAGAACAATCCAGAGCATAAAGACAAACGATTATCGGTTTATGTTCAATATAAATCTAAGGGATCCTATCAGAGAGAGGTGTGATGTCATTACATAGGCGGGCTCTGCTTCCTGTACAGTGACTGCACTTTACTGCTCCTCTCAGTGTGAGGCTCTGAGACAACTCCTGACCAATCAAGAGACAGCTTAATACTTTTAACTCAGCAGCCACAGTTGTACATTAAACTCCGCCCCCCTTCCGTCTTGCACAGTTATACCGGCCCCCCCTCCTGGACTGAAACGGATTCCTCTGATTTTACTGCACACTGTGAGCATTTCACAACGTGCATTAGAAACTGCAGCAAGTCAGCTGGAGCCCCGCCTCATTTCCTGGCTGGAGGACGTCCCAGCATCATCCAGCACAGGGATATGCAATTAGAGGACCTCCAGCTGTTGCAGAGCTACAAGTCCCATGAAGCATAGCAAGACTCTGACAGCCACAAGCATGACACCCAGAGGCAGAGGCATGATGGGACTTGTAGTTTTGCAACAGCTGGAGGTCCGCTCATTGCATATCCCTGATCTAGCACTTTCCTCCCCCAGCCTGACTGTCCCTGGCCCCGCCCCTTTTTAATTGGATTTCAGATCTGTCAATCGTAGAGGCATGGGCGTTGCCTATGTAAATGCAGCCTGACTAGGAACGCCCACTCCCCCAGATTAGCACCCACCCACCTAGGCATTATATATGTGCACAACTCCTCCCACTGAGTGCTTCTCAACAGAGGCAATGCAGGCAGATCGTGGCTGGTGGGAGGGGCCAGCAGGGTGTTTTTTTTTTACATTGCTTCCTAAAGATGTCACTGCAGCCTGCTGGCCCCGCCTACCAGCCATGATGATGTGCCTACATTTCATAGAGAAGTACAGAGACCATGTGATGACATCACAGGGTCTAGAATAAGGCATGTAATGAAAATGGAAAGCTTTTATTTATATTATGTCATTAGCATATTGGAGGGGGGGGGGCGGCTTTGCAGGGAAGGCAAAATATAAGCAGATAAAACTTCAGCTTTAGGTCCCCCCACCAATGTACACTTATTCTAGTTTTGGATGGAGTGTTGAAGTGATAGACCCTCTGTCAGATGTTTTTTTTTTATAGCTGCCTCTGCTGAGAAGATTCACCCTGACCATTTATCCTGGTGTCACCGAGACAGGAAGTGATGGGAATTCCAAAATGTTACAGGGGTCACCAGAACAGGAATGGAGGGGAAATCTACCCAATGGGGGACACCTGTTCTGGTGACCACCGTCTATGGAGAGAATTCATGTTGTGTCTCCAATATAGGAAGGACAGGGAAATCTACGCAACAGGACAAACAGGAAAAAGAAAACTAATGGGGTTGGACCCTTCCCTACTCCATCTATAAAAAAGGTTTTGGTTTTAGACAATTGTATGAAAGTTCCATTCAGCGGGGAAGCTCATCACACCCGCTGATATATAGATGGCCTCTAATCAGGGGCGGACTGACCATTGAGCCACTCGGGCACTGCCCGAGGGCCCTGGGCCACTAGGGGGCCCCCCATCAGGGTTGCCAGCCTCAGTAAAACCAGGGACAGTATGTATAAATCTGTGTTTTTTTTTACATCTGTCTGTGTATACTGTGTGATTGTATACTGTGTGTATACTGTGTGGCCCCATAATCTCCTATTGCCCGGGGGCCCCATGAGTTATCAGTCCGCCCCTGCCTCTACTTGAAAGATCTTTATAGGAAATGAATAAAATATGGAAGAGCAAAGCCGAAATGTGAAAGTAACATCAGATTTGTCTTCAGTAATGAGATACAATGTGTCCTCTCTGGGAACATACGACAGGTTCTCTTCATACGAGACACAAGTCTATCTCCTCCTTTCTACAGAGGGATGGAGAGGATCGCCTAACAATGGAGCAAAGAGCGCCAAACTGCAGCCATTGCCTATAGCAACCAGTTCACTTCTATCGCTCATTTTCCTGCAGTTGCCGGGGGCTACTGCCATTTTTCAGCTGGGGTTGGTGGACTTACAGTGTAGGTATAGCACATACAATAAGAGAATAAAACAGGTCAGAACGATCATGGTCAGCACAGTTAATGTGAACTTCTCCAAGCAATATTGCCAGTTGCCGATCTCACGGCACATTTCTTTCTTCGCCATGTTGTGGACGACACATTCTGGGGTGGAACCTGAAACAATAAAAACGCAATCGCAGATTAGGGTTGTAAAGATGGCAATAGATGATCAAGGGCATTTGGGGGGGTGTGGTATAACTTTGCAATCTGGGGGGAGGGGCATGCTGTCTGTACACTGGTACTGCACAGGGGCCCAGAGGAAGAAGCGGGCCCTTCAAGACTACATTAATCCAAGGCAAAAAGTGGGGGGGATTTGCCAAACTAATGGGACTGACATTTCCTCAATGAGGCAATCAGAATAATCGTTGCAGGGGCTTTATAAATATGGGAGATCAATAACACTAATCTGTCTGAGGCCTTGAACTGTCTGTGTTGCCTGTTCCAACCACACAGATGGAAAATAAACCATTCCAGAGATTTTCCATCATGCTGGATAACGTCCACCAACAGTTGATTACTGATTACTATGGTTGGATCCAACCATCTTCTACGACTTATAGGCAGACTCAACGTTCCTCTGCTGTCTTCGGAAGATCCAACTATCCTGTGTCTATGGGCAGCTCTTGCTGTTTTTTTATGTCTATAGGCAGATCCAACTATCTTTTATGACCATGGGCAAATCAAGCGTTCCTCTAATGTCTATGTGCAGACCCATCAGTCTTCTCATGTCCATGTCCTATGAGGTCTATGGGCAGATCCTGCTGCCCTATGGAGGTCTATGGGCGGATCCTGCTACCCTATGGGAGGTCTATGGGCGGATCCTGCTGCCCTATGGGAGGTCTATGGGCGGATCCTGCTGCCCTATGGGAGGTCTATGGGCGGATCCTGCTGCCCTATGGGAGGTCTATGGGCGGATCCTGCTGCCCTATGGGAGGTCTATGGGCGGATCCTGCTGCCCTATGGGAGGTCTATGGGCGGATCCTGCTGCCCTATGGGAGGTCTATGGGCGGATCCTGCTGCCCTATGGGAGATCTATGGGCGGATCCTGCTGTCCTATGGGAGATCTATGGGCGGATCCTGCTGCCCCATGGGAGATCTATGGGCGGATCCTGCTGCCCCATGGGAGATCTATGGGCGGATCCTGCTGCCCCATGGGAGATCTATGGGCGGATCCTGCTGCCCCATGGGAGATCTATGGGCGGATCCTGCTGCCCCATGGGAGGTCTATGGGCGGATCCTGCTGCCCCATGGGAGGTCTATGGGCAGATCCTGCTGCCCCATGGGAGGTCTATGGGCAGATCCTGCTGCCCTATGGGAGGTCTATGGGCAAATCCTGCTACCTTATGGGAGGTCTATGGGCAGATCCTGCTGCCCTATGGGAGGTCTATGGGCAGATCCTGCTGCCCTATGGGCAGATCCTGCTGCCCTATGGGAGGTCTATGGGCAGATCCTGCTGCCCTATGGGAGTTCTATGGGCAGCCCCTGCTGCCCTATGGGAGGTCTATGGGCAGATCCTGCTGCCCTATGAGGTCTATTGGCAGATCCTGCTGCCATATGGAGGTCTATGGGCAGACTCAACCATCCTCCCCCCCAAACGGTGAACACATTCAGAGAAAAACAGCCGGCAGCACACTGAAGAGTTAAACACCAAAAAAAAAAAAAAAAATCTATTCCAGGATTGCTGCTTGAACCAATGCCTGGGACCACCTCCACCCAATGCATTTCACCCACCACTGAGCTGAATACTGGAGATGACCCTTTTAGCACAGTGTGGGTGAAATGCATTAGTGGAGGAGCTTTTCGTAGTTGTCCTGGAATAATGTTTTACAAGCGTTGGACTCTACAGTGGGCTGCCGGCTGTTTTTTTTCTGGCTCTGATGTCTATGGGTGGTCTATCAATCTGCTCTCACCAACTGAGAACAATAAATTTCCATACTGTGATCACGTGATCTGATCTCAGTAGGTATTTGGAGGAATTGCTACATTTTTAGCCGGCCAGCAGAGGGAAGGAAGTTGCAAATGTGTACATTTAGTTCCCTTTACAACGATATGGGACAGCAGCGATAGGACTTTCAGGTAGGGTTGCCACCTCATCCCTTTAAACCCAAACACATATTAATTACACGGGTTCTGTGGCTGTTTAAGGTGGTAATTAAACCCGCTTGGTGCCCTATCTGCATTTAATGAGCCTCAGAACCCGTGTGATTCAAAAGGTGTTTGGGTTTAAAGGGATGAGGTGGCAACTCTACTTTCGGGTGGTACAGCAACCACCAAGTTCTCATCAAAAAGTGTCATGTCCCTTATGTCTCTGGGCATGGAAAGGGATTTAAAATGTTAGTACTACAGCGCCCCCTTTGTCGGTCTTCCATGCTATAGTGCACACAGCTTATCTGAGGTGTCCACAGTTCCTGGGTTGCCCCGCCTGCCCCTTTGTTGGCCAGCACTGCTGACACAGCCCATCCTGTACTCCTACTACCGGCCATCTTGGGGGGGGGGGGATATATATATATATATATATATATATAAACTGCCTTGCCAAGTCTTCTCTGCCCGGGACCTTATACGGCACCTACAGAATTACATCCGTCCAAGCTGCAACAACGTACCTATGCAAAAATATCCATACTTCAACTTTTAAAGGTGGCGGATTCTCAACTCAAACCTTCGCTGCACAATTTTGTAAATTTGCAACTAGTTTGTTTTATTTGGATCACAAAAAACAAAAACAAAAAAAAAAAAACAAAAAAAAAACAAAAAAAAAAAAAAAAGGGGAGGGGGGGGACCATTTTTGACCACCTGCTGCCTTCAGAGTCCCTACAGACAATAACCATCATAAAGTTCTAAAGTTGGAGCTCAGACTGGGACCATTGATCTGTAAAGCTGGCCATACTTTATACAATTTTCCTAAATTCCCTTTAGATTTTACATTCAACTCTGTAATGCAAGGGCCTGTCTGGTTACAAATTGACAACGTTTAGGTTTGACCTCATATTTTATGGTTTTGGTAAATATAACAGGAAAAATTGTACAATGTGTGGCCAGCCTAAGGGCAATGATCTCTAGCAGTCTATAAATCACATCAGCAGTCCTCAACTCCTACAACAGAATGAAACTCAATTATGTGTGGCCCTTCGGTGTCGTCAGGGGCCACGCTTGAGTCATTCTATATCAACATTGCCCTAATATAGACTATGAAGTGCAATACATAAATATAGATGTAGCATTAGTCCGAGTACTCACACTGAGAAGCCCGTGGTTTGTCCGCATCCAGCGGCACGTTGTGCAGCTCATCGGTGGCGTCCGCTTCCAGTAGGCATACGGTAGACTGGGCATCGCAGCTGGGGCCCGGGGTCCCCTCAGAACAACCTTCATTGGAAACCATGATGGCAGCTGTTCTAATGAGAAAAGGAGTCGCAGGACAATACAGCAGATGGCCCAGATGGGGGGAGGACACACAGAGAGGACTGCTGGAATGTGACCAGGGAGGGTATATATAGTGAGACCTCTGCTCCCCTCCCCCTCTCATGAATAGCTGCCCTGCCCCCAGTAACTAGGCAGATAGTAAAAGGGGCATTTACATTTAACTTTGCGACAACTTTGCGAGTAATTTTACTGGAAGAAAACATTTTTTGCTACAACTATATACATTGTAACTTTTTATTTTTTATTTTTATTTTTATCCAAAAGTATCGAAATGAGCAGGAACATAAATGCTGATACAGAAATGTTGGATTGCATTGAAACTATTTTTTTTTTAATCCAAAACTGTTTTTATTAGTATGGGAATATATGTAGACATGTGCGATTAGTTTCGCATGAATCAGAAATTCGTCCGAATCTCCGGAAATTCGTAGATTCGTGAGGATCCGAAATTAGAATTTTTATGCATACGAATTTTGTACGAAATACGAAACTTCGTTTACGAACTTTGGATAAATTTATCATAATGAACTTTCGTTATTGTTACGAAAAGTTAACGAAACTAAAAGTGAAAAACCCCAGGAAGTCAGCACAGCGCAGGGATGGTGGGAGCCCCTCATAATGATAAATTTATCATAACGAACTTTCGTTATTGTTACGAAAAGTTTACGAACCTAACGAAAATTCGTATTTTGTACGAATCCGAATTGAATTTCGGACACGAATTACAAATTACCAATTCATTTTAATACGGAACGGAACGAAACAAAATTATTGACGACGCACAGTCTAGAATATAGTCACAATTTGAATGCTGAAGAGACTTGGCCCCCTGAATACGGCTTTGAAACCGCGCTACTTCAGAGTGATTTCATCTACGACTTGCCGACATCTTTTTGCGATTTCATGCACAGATGTCATTGCAAGTCACTCATGAAATTGCAAAAGATAGTACTGGAACTGTTTTTTTTTTTCAAATTGTACTACTTGAAATCGCACCTATTAAGACTGTGCCATAGAAAGAGCTTAGATGCGATTTGTAAATTGCATGTCGCACCAGTGTGAATGGGGGCTCTTGTTGGGATCTATATGGTAACAAATTTAGCAAATCTTACCAGAGATCCTCACCTAGATACATAAAGTGGAACTTCATCCAAAAGGAGGAGTTCTGCTTGTCTGCCCCCCTTTAACAATTTGCACTTTTTGGGGTGGGGGTACCTAGTTTTGACTGGTAGCGCCTCCCAAATCCGGTCAGAATCCCCGCGGCTTTACGTCTGTAAACACGTGCCAAGTGATCGGGCATTGATTTAATTGGCCATTGAAATGAATTAGCACCCAAGTACTTCATGCACCAAACGCTTAGGCGCGTTTAGCCTCAGTTCACACTATGAATAGCACAGGAACCTCACTGCATTCCTGTTCAAGTCGCATGTGATTCAGTAAGGTGCGCCACATGACATCGAAGTTGTGCACGCGCCAGTTATGGAACCGCACTGCAACCGGATTACACGTATCATGCGATCCGGTGCAGGCAAATGCACTGCAATAAATATATAAAAAACGCAGCGCAATGTACTACCAAATTTATAACCAAGTAACTGTGCAATAACCAACAACGAGTAATTACGGTATAGCAGCAATGGTGGCGTCCTCTAACTGGAAAAGGCATGCAATAATGACCTAACTACCTGGTTTCCCCAAAAATAAGACCTAGCGCATGCTACAAAACCACCATGTGATCCGGTTGCAGTGCAGATCCAGAATTGGTTTTAACATTAACTTTTGGTAATATAGCGTATGTTCTGGACTAATAGGTGTATTGGTAATCTTATACTACCCTGTTTCCCCAAAAATAAGACCTAGCGTGATTGTCAGTGATGGGTGCAATATAAGCCCTACCCCCCAAATAAGCCCTACCCTGTTTCCCCGAAAATAAGGACTTTAAGACCTATAAGGACTTTAACTAGGTCTTATTTGGGGGGTAGGGCTTATATTGCAGCCATCACCGACAATCACGCTAGGTCTTATTTTCAGGGAAACAGGGTAGTATAGGTTTACCAATACACCTATTAGTCCAGTACATACGCTATATTACCAAAAGTTAATGTTAAAACCAATTCTGGATCTGCACTGCAACCTGATCACATGGTGGTTTTGTAGCATGCGATCCGGTGTGGGCAAACTCGCTGCATTTAAATATATAAAAAAAAATAAAAATGCTTGGTTATATAAACTATTACCAAAAGTATTGGGACACCTGCCTTTACACACATGAACTTTATCCTATGCATTAAAGTGAAAAACCACCTGTCAGTCACCAGCCCCCCAGCCCCCCTGTTTTAGTTACCTGAGCCCCTTCATCTCCTCCGTGGGGATGCGCTGTGCCTCTTTCCACGGGGTCCCAAGTCTTGATTGGATAGATTAATAGCAGCGCAGCCATTGGCTCCTTCTGCTGTCAATCAAATCCAATGACGGGGGCGGGGCCGAGTCCGGCATTCATGTCTGTGGACGCTAATGCTGGACTCGGGAGCGCGCCCACAAGGTAACCCCCTCGGGAGAGCGCTTCTCCTAGGGGGGTTATCTGATGCGGGGAGGTGCTGCGAGAGCAGACGAAGTTGGGTTGAAGTTGGGTCAACCCAACTTCGTTCCCACATTCATAATTGTAACCTATATTGGGGAAGTTTTCTTTCCTTTTTCTAAATGAATGTTGGATTTGATGTATCGTTAGCAGGGTTTTTGAAAATATATGCAGGGGAGAATCCACTCGATATATGTAATACGGATGTTATATGTATATTGCATTGTTTTTAATAACTATGTCCACTTTTGTAATTTCAAGCTAATAAAATTTAAAAACTATTTTACTTTTCCATAGTTTAATTACCTGTGTGCCCCCAAAGTCCTACCCCATTAGTCTTCACTTTCTGTATTGCAGAGTATTGCAGAGTATTGGCGAGTATTGGCGACTATTGGCGAGTATTGGCGAGTATTGGCAGAGTATTGGCGAGTATTGCAGAGTATTGGCGAGTATTGGCGAGTATTGGCGAGTATTGCAGAGTATTGTCGAGTATTGTCGAGTATTGGCAGAGTATTGGCAGAGTATTGCAGAGTATTGTCGAGTATTGTCGAGTATTGGCAGAGTATTGGCGAGTATTGCAGAGTATTGTCGAGTATTGTCGAGTATTGGCAGAGTATTGGCGAGTATTGCAGAGTATTGTCGAGTATTGTCGAGTATTGGCAGAGTATTGGCAGAGTATTGCAGAGTATTGCAGAGTATTGCAGAGTATGGGCACTGAGTAGCGCTGTGGGCTGGATCTGTAGTGCCCACAGCGCTGCAAATGATCTCTCCCTCTCTCCTCTCACACTGTACTGATCAGTACAGAGAGGGGAGGGAGGAACCTCATGACATGACGCCGTTTTGTTTACAAGTGATGCTCCGTCATTTGACGGAGCGATCACATGGTAAACGGCTGCTATCAGTGGCTATTTACCGTGATCCGTGATCACGGATGTTCCCGGGTACGCGCCCACGGGCGACCACCCAGAATAAGCCGACCACGTTGTAGCCGTCTTTCGGCTATGGCCCGGTTGGCATGTGGTTAAAAAGAGAGAACACAAAGACTACACCTTGGGCTCACACATATGCAATGTGGGAACCAGTGCGATTCCAGTGCCAGTTCCCACATTCGCATCTCCCTCGCAGGCAGTTCACGCTGCCCTCTGTGAACTGCTGTGGGTGTCAATACAAAGTTAATGACCCCCCACCCCAGAACGGATTGCAGTGCGAACTGTGAATTCGGACAGAAATGGGATCACATGGGGGGTTCCTGCACCTTTTTTCATGGGAGTCCAATGTGAGTTCAGCCATACAAATGTGTGGCTGAATTAGTACTGCACAGACATCACATGTGATCAGCACAGCAATGCGAATCGCATGCGATGTCTGTGTTGGCAATAGTATGAAACCTCCAGTGCAGTAAACCTGTGGCTGTCATGACTGCTGTTAGAAACCACAGGGCTCCATACAGACAAACTGACACGGGGCATACAGCCAATAATTCAGTTATGAATGAAAACAGTGAGTGATCGGTACCGATTAGCCTCATGCACACTGGACGTTATAAAACAGTAGCATTGGCTGTAGAAAGCTGTAGAATGGGTTTTTGCAGTAGCAGCCTATTGCATTAGGGCAGTGATGGCGAATCTCGGCACCCCAGATGTTTTGTAACTACATTTCCCATGATGCTCAACTACACTTCAGAGTGTACGAGCATCATGGGAAATGTAGTTCCAAAACATCTGGGTTGCCAAGGTTCACCATCACTGCATTAGGGTGTGCACCCCAAAGCTTAAACACACATGCGCAGTGGACAGTGTCAGGAGCGATGAGATTGGTGTCAGTTTTTTGTTATTAATAATTTTGGTATTTTTTATCATTTTTTTTACAATGTTAGGAGCCCCATTGAGGGGCTTTGGTGAAATAGGAGAGAGAGATTGAGGACAGATTTTGGCTTCACAGCCAGGCACCCACTGCGCATTGGCGAGCCACGCAGCTCGCCGTGACTGGCTGCGCAATCATCTGGTTTTGTTGGCCAACAATCCGATCGCTTGTACGAGGCTTTAGGTTAACTAAAATCCAGTCTTGGGTCTCATTCATTTATCCTACTGTGACGTGTCCCAGATGATTGCCGAGAGGGAGGGGGAGAGAGGCGATCTTCCTTCCGGCGCCGAGGGTGCGCCAGAAGGAAGTGGGAGCTGGAATCCTCTGAAAAGAGGGTATCCGCTCCCCCCCCCCCCCCAAAAAAAATGACATGCCAAATGTGGCATGTCAGGGAGCCACCTTCTCCTAAAGCAGAAGTTCAATTTTTGGGTGGAACTCCGCTTTAAGCCTCATACACACGATCGGATTTTCCGCAGACAAAACCTCGGACTTTTGTCCGAAGGTGTGTGCCTGGATTTTGTCTTGCATACAAACGGCAAGGAATTGTCGGCCAACAAACACGAACGTAGTGACGCACTATGTGGTTTTACAGCTCTTTAGCTCCACCCTTTGGGCTCCTTCTGCTAACTTCGTGTTAGTAGAAGTTTAGTGAGTGTTGATTCGCGCTTTTCATTTTGTGTTTTCCAGTTCATTGCTGAGGGGCCGTTCGTCAACCAGCCATGTTGCGGAATCGGAGGAGATAACGTGTTATTTATTATTGGCTTTGGAGTTATTGCTTTGACCCAAGTCCAGTCCAGGAACAGGAGGAGGAGGATTTCTTGGACCAAAAATTGGTTGCTTTATTAATGGTGACCAATGATGTCATATGCCTTTGCTGCGGGAGCTCCAGGAGAATAATCTGGATGATTTTCGGAATTATCTCCGGATGACGGACCCCTGCTTTCACCAACTCTTTGCATTGTTGACCCCCCTATATTAAGAAGCAGGACACATGCATGAGGCTTTTATTTTATTTTTTGGTTGAATAATAATGATTTGATTTGGTATATTTTCTATATTTTTGGATGCATAGAATGCACTTTTTGGTTAAGTTCTATTGGCAGATATCATGTCTGATTTTGTTTGTTTTATTTTTTAATGCACAATAAAAAAAAAATTGTGTAGAATAATAAATACTTGTCTATGTGTTTTACTTCAAATGACAGTTTGGGAGGCGGCAGTTACATTTTATAAAATACAATGTAAAATTGACAAGGGACACCAACATAGTTGTATCTTTGTTCCTAAAAACTACAGGATAATGGTGTTGTGGTAATTTGCCCAAGTAAAAAAGCATAATAATATTATTCTTGATATCACTAGAAAAAAAAGCCTTTGAAAATTTGTTTGCAAAAACTCCATCAGTATCACCAGCAAAGCAGCTTCATTATTATCCCATTAAAGAAGAAGAGAATTGTGCGCTGCATTTCCAGATTTCATAATTTGCCGCGTCACGAATGTTCATTCTCCATTACGAACGCTAGTTTACAAGTCCTTGCTTCCGAGCATGCGTGTTTGTACTTTGGACTTTTTTCCGACGGACTTGTGTACACACGCTCGGAAAATCCGACAACAGACATTTGTCCGCGGAAAATCCGACAACAGTTGTCTGATGGAGCGTACAAATGGTCGGATTTTCCACCAACAGCCTGTCATCACACGATTCCCGTCGGAAAATCTTAAGTGACACTTTTTGGGGACCAGTGACACAATATAGTGATCAGTGCTAAAAAAAAAAAAAAAATGCATTGTCACTTTATAAATGAAACTGGCAGGGAAGGGGTTAACATCAGGGGCGATCAAAAGGTTAAGTGTGCTCTTAGGGAGTGCTTACTAACTGGGGGGGGGTGTGGGGTGGTTTAACTGGAGTAAGATCTGTGTTCGGTGATTAGCAGGAACAAAAGATCTCTCTTCCTCTGAAAGAACGGCGGTCTGCCTTGTTTACATAGGCAAACCGCCGTTCTTCCTCTCCCGCGAACGATTGGTGGGTCCCGGTGGCCGCCGGACCCGCTGATTGGCTCCCGCTGTGTCCAATCACAGTGGCACACTGCTGTCGCACAGGCGCGCCTGAGACCCCCAAGAGGAAACCATGTATGTTTCACACAGCCGGGCCGCTCTGCCGCAGTAAATTGCCGGTCCGGAAGCGGTTAAAATGTTCCATTTTCTCATTTTGAAACATTTTGAATTGTTTTGTATTTTTATATGGTGACTAAAATCCGGATTTATGAGGTTTGCAGATCATTGCATTTAGTTTTCATGTAGGTTTTACAGAGGCTGAACTTTTTTGGGGGGAATTGGGGTTGTATTTTGGGGACATCAAGTTATTTATATGGGCGAATGAAAGAAGATGAATGAAAAATCTCTTTTTATAAAATCTCAGAACACACATCAATAAATATTTACAAACATTACAAAAAGTAGAACACAATGTAGCGATGATCGGAGGTTTCCTCCTCGGAGTCCTTTCCATGATGATTGTGGAGATCACAACAAAAGATAAATCTCCCTGAACAGCAGGAGGCTCTTCCTGATTGGATGGAGAGTTCAGGTTGCACGTTGTATGATCTCTGTACAATCGAGTTGGAAGATGTGCGGCTGGTGGTTGGTGAAATGTTTTTCTTTTGAGGATCCAATGTGAAGACGAAAGAGGAACACGCCCCCGGGCGGCTCACAGCCCTCCGGGGTTATATCCAGGATGGTGCTGATTGGCCGCCATTTGTCTGAGGATTTGGCTCTGAGCGTCCAGCTTCTCTGTTAGCGTCTGCAGCAAGTTGTGGTTATGTCCTGCGGAGAGAAGAGACAATCGGTGACGTAGGAGAACAATCCAGAGCATAAAGACTATTGGTTTGTTCGCTATAAATCGAAGTGATCCTATCAGAGAGAGGCGTGATGTCATTACATAGGCGGGCTCTGCTTCCTGTACAGTGACTGCACTTTACTGCTCCTCTTAGTGTGAGGCTCTGAGACAACTCCTGACCAATCAGGAGAAATATGGAACAGCAAAGCAGAAATGTGAAAGTAACATCAGACTTGTCTTCGGTAATGTCAGGGCTGGGCTCAGCCTTTCCTTCTCTGAGCTGGCCGCTCAGCTGTCGGCTAATTGCCAGCTCCTATCGCTCCACAGTGACTCAGCTGTTGATGATATCTTGCTCGTCAGTCCTGCCTACTTAAGCCGTCCAGTCCAGATGATCTCTGCCTTCGCCTTGGTCAACATCACAGAGACTATCTCCTGCGTTCCTGTTTAACAGCTTCCCGACCACCTCACGCAGATATACTGCGGCGGAAGGGCACATACAGGCAGATTAATGTACCTGTACATTGCCCTTTAAGAGGCGGCTCGCGTGCGCGCGCCGGGAGCTCCATGATCGCGATCGCGGGTCCCACGGACCCGATGTCCAGGGGGATACCCGCGATCGTCTCATGGTGAGGAAGAACGGGGAGATGCTGATGTAAACAAGCATTTCCCCGTTCTGCCTAGTGACACTGACACTGATCACAGCTCTCTGTGATCGGGAGCAGCAATCAGTGTAGTGTGACACACAGCCCCTCCCCCCCACAGTTAGAATCACTCCCTAGGACACACTTAACCCCTACAGCACCACCTAGTGGTTAACCCCTTCACTGCCAGTCACATTTTTACAGTAATCAATGCAATTTTTTAGCACTGATCGCTGTATTAATGCCAATGGTCCCAAAAATGTGTCAAAATTGTCCGATGTGTCCGCCATAATGTCGCAGTCAAGATAATAATCGCTGATCGCCGCCATTACTAGTAAAAAAAAAAAATTATCAATAAAAATGCCATAAAACTATCCCCTTATTTTTTCAATAAACACTTATTGCGATTTTTTTTTTTTTTACCAAAAATATGTAGAAGAATACGTATCGGCCTAAACTGAGGAAAAAAATGTTTTTTTTTAAATATTTTTGGGGGATATCTATTATAGCAAAAAGTAAAAAATAATGCGTTTTTTTCAAAATTGTCGCTATTTTTTTGTTTATAGCGCAAAAAATAAAAACCCGCAGAGGTGATCAAATACCACCAAAAGAAAGCTCTATTTGTGGGAAAAAAGGACGTCAATTTTGTTTGGGAGCACGACTGTGCAACTGTCAGTTAAAGCGACGCAGTGACGAATCGCAAAAAGTGCTCTGGTCAAGAAGGGGGTAAATTCTTCTGGGGCTTAAGTGGTTAAAGACTTGCTTTACTGACATCCCTTCTGGCTCCAGATCCTGCTTGCTGTTCCACTACATTGATCCCTGACTTCTGGCTTGTCTGACTATCCCTTCCGGTTACTGAACTTTGGCTATGTTTTGACTACGTTTGTTCTTTTTACTTTTATTATTAAACAAGTGTGATTTAACTGTACTTCTGTCTCGGCCTGATTTCATGGTTTCTGACAGGTAATGAGTTACAATGTGCCCCCTCTGGGAACATACGACAGGTTATCTTCATACGAGACACAAGTCAGCCTCTCTGCCTTTCTACAGAGGGATGGAGAGGATCGTGTCTAACTGCAGCCATTGCCTATAGCAACCAGTTCATGTCTATCATTCATGCTCCCCAGGGGTTACAGCAGATGGTGCTCATAATTTGTGGACTCACTGTATAGGCACAGGATGTAAAATAACAGGGTGAAGTAGGCCAGAGTGCTTAAGATGGTCATGGTCCTTGCAAGGATCAACAAGCAATTTTCCCGGGTGCTGCAATGACGGAGCCATTTTCTCTTCAACCTGTTCTGGATGACATATTCTGGGGCGGAACCTGAAAAATAAAACGCAATCACCGATTAGGATCTGACAAGATGTAAAGATGGCCATAGATGAAGGGCATTTGGGGGTGTGTTTGGAATCTGAGGGCGGGGCATGCTGTCTGTACACTGTCTCTGCGCAGGGGCCCAGAGGAAGAAGCGGGCCCTTTAGGAGAACATTGGTTCGAGGCAAAAAGAGGGACATTTGCCAAACTAATGGGACCAATGCTGCCTCAATGAGGCAGTCCAAATAATTGTGGGGGCTTTATAAATATCAGATCATTAACACCAGTTGACACTCGGTAGGAGTCACAGCTCAGCCTGCCCTAGTGATGAATCTATTGCAATCAGATGTGCAGATCAACCATCCTCCTGAGGTCTATGGGTAGATTCTGCACTGTTGATGGGGACATTCTACTGTCCCCTTATATCTATGGGTGGGTCCAACCATGGTTTGAAACAAGAGAATCTGGATGCCGCACACTGGATAAAGTTGAAAATTCTTCTTTATTGTAAAAATAGGATCATCAAAAATACAGGACAATCAGGCAGATGGTACAGACACAGCTGACGCGTTTCGCACTCTAGTTTGAGTGCTGAGCTATGAGTAAGCACTCAAACTAGAGTGCGAAATGCGTCAGCTGTGTCTGTACCATCTGCCTGATTGTCCTGTATTTTTGATAATCCTATTTTTACAATAAAGAAGAATTTTCAACTTTATCCAGTGTGCGGCATCCAGATTCTCTTGTTTCAAACCTTGCTTCAATTTGCATTTAGTCAGCACCTGGGACTCCCCTCCTCTGAAGGATCTACTCAACACACACCTGGGAGCAAGTCTACCTGAGCGGTGAATCACCTTCCCTGTTGGGTCCAACCATCTACTAGGATCTATAGGAAGACCTAATGGTCCTCTGATGTCTAAAGGCAGTTCCAACTATCTAATCTCTATCGGCAGATCTTCTTGTCCTCTGTCTATGGGCAGATCCAATGGTTCTCTAATACCTATAGGTAGACCCGTACGTTCTTATGTCGTTTATGGGTGGATCTAACCTTCTAATACCTATGGGCACATTCTACTGTCCTCTTGATGTCTATATACTAGTGAAGATTTCCCTCAGGTCAATGCCAAGCAGGGGTTCATCTGCTCCTCAAATGGTGAACACGTCTAGAGAAAAACAGCCGTCAGCACACTGTAGAGTCAAACATTAAAAAAAAAATTACTATTCCAGGATAGCTACAGGAATCCCCACCTGGGACCACCTCTACCGATGCATTTCACTCACCACTGGGCTGAATATTGGAGATAACCCTTTTAGCCCAGTGTGGGTAAAATGTATCAGAGGGGGGCTTCTTGTCCTGGAATAATAGTTTTGCAAGCGTTGGACTCTACTATGTGCTTCCACACTGTAATCACATGATCTGATCTCAGCGGCCATTTGGAGGGATTGCTACATTTCCAGCCGGCCAGCAGAGGGAAGAAAGTTAGATGTGTACATTAGTTCCCTTTTATGACAATATGGGACGGCAGCTTGAAAGGATGACTGTCGGGTGTTAACAGCAACCACCAAGTTCTCATCAAAAATTCAGTCACCTCTGTTACATCTCTGGGCCTGGAAACTATTTTAAAATACTACAGCGCCCTCTTTTTCAGTCTTCCATGCTAAGCTTACAGTGCACACAGCTTATCTGAGGTGTCCACAGTTCCTGGGTTGTCCCGCACTGCCATTTGCTGGCCAGCACTGCTGACACGGCCCATCCTGTACTCCTACTACCGGCCATCTTATGTCTACGTTATCTATCCTTGCCAAGCCTTTTCTGCACAGGAGTAATATATATATATATATATACAGTGGAACCTTGGATTACGAGCATAATCCGTTCCAGGAGAATGCTTGTATTCAAAAGCACTCGCAATATCAAAGCGAGTTTCCCCATAGAAGTCAATGGAAACGAAGATAATTAATTTCGCATTGACTTCTATTGCATGCAATACCACATGTGGCCAGAGGTTTGGGGGCGCCGCAGAGCCTCAGAAATACTCAGGGACAGCTCGGCTGAACTCGGAAAGCCTCGGAAAAACACTCGGGAACAAAGTATTATAAATATATAATAGAATTTTTCTCATAATAAACAGATATGGCACATACATACGTAACCGGTTCCCGACCGGCTCACGCAGATATACGGCGGCAGAATGGCTCTCCTGGGCGAAACCCCATACGGGTATGTCCTTCCCCTTTATACTCAACAGAGGGCGCGCCCGCTGCACGGCGGGGAAACCCGTGCGTGTGGCCGGCGGTCACGATCACGCGCACGAGCACCAGCATGCAGGGCCGGATTTGCCACAAGGCCACCGAGGCCAGGCCTCGGGGCGGCAGTGGTGTAGGGGCGGCGCCGCTCCTGCAGCGACTTCGCGGCCGCCCCCCCCCCCTTTTGTGCTGCCCATTAAAGTCTATTATGGGCACCAATGCCCATAGAAAAGATGGCCGCGAGCCGACCACGCAACTGCGCATGCGCCGTTCCGAAGCCGGCCGGGCTCGGGAAAGCTCGTAAGCGCTCGGCCGAGCGGCGCATGCGCAGTAGCGTGATTGCGCCGCCCGGCGCCATTTTTGAAAAAAATCGAGAGTAGGTAGTAATGGCTGTTCCGCCCTCCTCCTTCTGATGGCAGGCAGTATGGCAAGGGACATCCCAATCTGGTGGCAAGTGACATCCCCATCTGGTGGCAGGCATGGTGGCAAGAGACATCCCCATCTGGTGGCAGGCAGCGTGGCAAAGTGCAATTAAAGCCAGTTATTTTCATTGTTCTCGTGTATGGAGATATGTTTTTAATTGATCTATTGTAGAAGTCATCGATAAAGGACATGGTGTGTTTGTATGTGTGTGTGTGTGGGGGGGGGGGCGGCATTGAAGGACCCGGCCTTGGGGCGGCAAAGGGAGTAAATCCGGGCCTGCCAGCATGGGGATTTGTGTGTGTACAAACAAATCCCTGTGCTGTCAGAAGAGCCATGTCATTTGTTCCTAGTAGGAACAGCGATTATGTCTCCTCTTACTCAGTAAGATCCCCATACAGTTAGAACACACTGAGGTAACACACATTTAAACCCTTGATCGCCCCCCAGTGTTAACCCCTTCCCTGCCAGTGACATGTATACAGTAATCAGTACATTTTTATAGCACTGATCGCTGTATAAATGACAATGGTCCCAAAAATGTGTTGAGTGTCCGATCTTTCCATCGCAATACCGCTAAAAATCGCAGATCACTGCCATTACTAGTAAAAAAAAATAAAAATAATAATAATAATAAAAGTGCCATAAATCTTTCCCATAGTTTGTAGATGCAATAACTTTTGCACAAAATTTTTGTTTAAAAAAAAAAAAAAAAAAAATTGGGGGATATTATAGCAAAAAGTAAAAGTGTTTTTTTTTTTTTCAAAACTGTAGCTTTTTATGTTTATAGCGCAAAAAATAAAAACCGCAGAGGTGATTAAAATACCCCCAAAGGATGCAAATTTCGTTTGGGTACAGCATTGCATGACCGCGCAATTGTCAGTTAAAGCGACACAGCGCCAAATTGTAAAAAGTGCTCTGGTCAGGAAGGGGGTAAAATCTTCCGGAGCTGAAGTGGTTAAGTTGGTCCAAAGCGGCCCTCAGAGCCCCTGCAGACCAAACCTATCAAAGTTCTAAAAGTAGAGCACAGACTGGGACCATTACTGTTTTAAAGCGGAGTTCCACACAAAAAAGGAACCTCCGCTTTTCGGAACCCCCCCCCCCCTCCGGTGTCACATTTGGCACCTTTCAGGGGGGAGGGGGGTGCAGATACCTGTATAAGATAGGTATTTGCACCCACTTCCGGGCATAGACTCCCGTGGGAGTCTACGTCTCCCCCCCCCCCCCGCACTGTCTGCTGGGAGACACACGGGTCCCAGAGACAGCAGGGACCATTCGGATTGCGCAGTGCAGCTCACGCATGCGCAGCTCACGCATGCGCAGTGGGGAACCAGGGAGTGAAGCCGTAAGGCTTCACTTCCCGATTCCCTTACTGAAGATGGCGGCGGCAGCACCTGAGAGCCCAGGGAGGGATCGGCTTCGGGTGCCGACATCGGGGGCGCCCTGGACAGATAAGTGTCCTTATTTTGTAGTATTTTGTAGTATTTGTAGCTGCTGACTTTAAAAAAAAAAAAATGTGGCCTCCGCTTTAAGAACAATGATCAATACCAGTCTATAAATCACATCTGCATTCCTCAACTCCTACAGCAGAATTAAATTCAATACATGTGCAGCCCTCTGGTGACATCAGGGGCCACACTTGCGCCCTTCTATCTCAGCATTGCCCTAATATATATAGTCACCCCCACTAATATATAGACACCCCCACTACTAAATATAATAAATATATAGATGTAGCATTAGTCTGAGTACTCACCCTGCAGAGCCAGGGGTTGGTCCGCATCCAGCGGCACGTTGTGCAGCTCATCAGTGGCGTCCGCGTCCAGCAGGCATACAGTGGACTGGGCATCGCAGTTGGGGCCCGGGGCCCCCTCAGAATGACCTTCAGTGGAAACCATGGTGCAAGCTGTTCTAATAAGGAAAGTTGGGAGTCGCTGGACAATACAGCAGCTGGCCCAGAGGGGAGGGGGACACACAGAGGACTGCTACAATGTGCCTGGGGGGGGATATATATATAGTGAGAATCAACCTTTGCTCCCTTCCCCCTCAACACAAACACAATAGCTGCCCCCCCCCCCCCCCCCTGATAACTAGGCAGGTGATAAGAGGGGCATTTACATAGAACTCTGCTACAACCAAAAGTCAAGATTTGTTGGAAAAAGATGTTCTGCTGCACCTATATACATTGTAACATTTTTTGTGTTGAAATGAGCAGGAACAACATGAATGATAGAAGAAATGTTGGATTACATTGTAACTATTTGATCCAAAACAATTTTTATCAGTATAGAATAGGGGTAGGCAACCCCCCGGCAAGCGGCACAGGAAGCCTCTTTTGTCGACACTCGACTCCCTCGCCATCAGCAGAGCAGCGCAGGGAAGTGTCAGTGAGACTCGAATGCATTACATCAATTCCCCACACCGGACTGAGGGGGAGGCACTGCGCCCCCCACACATTGTAAAAGATGGGAAACATTGATTGGTTCACTTATTACTGACCCCCGGCACTCTGTGTGCCTTTAAGCCACAGCCAGTATTCAGCATAATGAAAATCGCACCCAACTTTTGCTGCTACTTTTTGCGCCGCACTTTCTCAGCTGCGGGGGCCCAACTTATGATCCTGCACACAGGCCCACTGCTTTCAGAACCTGACCCTGACCTGAGTTCATTGCACATCCATTTCAGATGCTGGTATGATACATCCCATACATCCCATACATCCCATACACCCCATACATCCCATACATCCCATCCATCCCATACATGCATTACATCCCATACATCACATAAATCCCATACATCCCATACATCCCATCCATCACATACATCCCATACTTCCCATCCATCCCATCCATCCCATCCATCCCATCCATCCCATACATCCCATACATGCTATACATCCCATACATGCCATACATCCCCTACATCACATACATCACATACATCCCATCCATCCCATCCATCACATACATCTCATACTTCCCATACATCCCATCCATCCCATACATGCTATACATCCCATACATGCCATACATGCCATACATCCCCTACATCACATACATCACATACATCCCATACATCCCATCCATCACATACATCCCATACTTCCCATACATCCCATCCATCACATACATCCCATACATCCCATCCATCACATACATCACATACATCCCATACATCACGTGGGCTGGGTGTGAGAGTTGGATCAGCAGGATGAGTGTGCCAGGACAGGTAGATGTGTCTCATCTCTGCTTCCTTTCACCACTCTGCATATCATAGATGAGAAGAGAGTACAGTGGTGGGGAAAATGAGCAGAAGGGGTTCAGAGGTGGGACAGAAGAGCAAGGGGGTACGGTGGTGGGGCAGATGTGCAGGAGGTACAGTGGTGGGAGGGGTGGGAAGGGGGTTCAGCAATGGGACAGAAAAGCAGGGGGTACAGTGATGGGACAGATGAGCGGGGGGGTTCAGTGTTGGGGCAGATGAGCAGGGGGTTACAGTGGTGGGAAAGATGAGCAGGGGGGTTCAGTTTTGGGGCAGATGAGAAGGAAGTTCAGCTGTTGGGCAGATGTGAAAGGAGGTCTATTGGTGGGACAGATGAGCAGGGGGTTACAGTGGTTGGGCAGAAAATCAGGGGGTACAGAGGTGGGGCAGATGTACAGGGGATATAGTGGCAGGGCAGAGGAGAAAACAGGTACATAGGTGGGACAGATGAGCAGGTGTTTACAGCGGTGGGGCAGAGGAGCAGGGGGGTACAGAGGTGGGGCAGATGTGCAGAGGAGAAAGGAGGTACATTGGTGGGACAGATAAGCAGAGGGTTACAGTGGTGGAGCAGAAGAGCAGGGGGAACAGAGGTGGGACAGATAGGCAGGAGGTACAGTGGTGGGGCAGTTAAGAAAGGGGGTTACAGAGGTGGGGCAGATGAGCAGATAAGTTCAGTGTTAGGATAGATGAGAAGATGGTTCAGCGGTGAAACAGAAGAGCATTGGGGTACGTCGGTGGGTCAGATGTGCATGGAGGTACAGAGGTGGTGCAGATATGCAGGGAGGTAAGAGTTGGGGGAGATGTGCAGGGTAGTACAGAGGTGGGGCAGATGTGCAGTTTAGTACAGAGGTGGGGCAGATGTGCAGGGCAGTATATAGGTGGGGCAGATGTGCATGGAGGTACAGAGGTGGGGCAGATGTGCAGGGCAGTACATAGGTGGGGCAGATGTGCAGTTTAGTACAGAGGTGGGGTCAGATGTGCAGGGCAGTACATAGGTGGGGCAGATATGCATGGAGGTACAGAGGTGGGGCAGATGTGCAGGGTAGTACAGAGGTGGGGCAGATGTGCAGGGTAGTACAAAGGTGGGGAAGATGTGCAGGGTAGTACAAAGGTGGGGAAGATGTGCAGGGTAGTACAAAGGTGGGGAAGATGTGCAGGGTAGTACAGAGGTGGGGCAGATGTGCAGGGCAATACAGAGGTGGGGCAGATGTGCAGGGTAGTACAGAGGTGGGGCAGATGTGCAGGGCAATACAGAGGTGGGGCAGATGTGCAGGGCAGTACAGAGGTGGGGCAGATGTGCATGGAGGTACAGAGGTGGGGCAGATGTGTATGGAGGTACAGAGGTGTGGCTGATGTGCTTGGAGGTACAGAGGTGGGGCAGATGTGCTTGGAGGTACAGAGGTGGGGCAGATGTGCTTGGAGGTACAGAGGTGGGGCAGATGTGTATGGAGGTACAGAGGTGGGGCAGATGTGCATGGAGGTACAGAGGTGGGGCAGATGTGCATGGAGGTACAGAGGTGGGGCAGATGTGCATGGAGGTACAGAGGTGGGGCAGATGTGCAGGGCAGTACAGAGGTGGGGCAGATGTGCAGGGCAGTACAGAGGTGGGGCAGATGTGCAGGGGGGACAGAGATCTGAGGTGTGAAGGTGCATGAATTGGGGATGATCTGAGACGTGAGTGCAGTACTCGTAGTTTACAGCATTTACTTTATAAAAAATCCTTTTTGTGATTGAGAGTGTGAATTTGGCATTTATTTTGTTATAAAATCGGCACGCTCAACTTCTCTGAAAACATTTTTTGTCATACTTTGCTCAAAGATGGCCTCCCCCTGGTATAGAATATGGGAATATAGTCACAATGTGAAAACTGAAAGGACATGTTCTTATGTTACACAGGAAGGATCTACATGGTGACAAATTTAACACATTTTACCGGAGATCCGGAGATCCTCACCTAGATACTCAAAGAGGAACTTCATCCAAAAGGGGCATTTCTGCTTGTTTGTATCCTCCCCCCGCTTTAACAATTGGCACTTTTTGGGGTGGGGGGGTGGGTGGTACCATTTAGGTGTTAAGCAACTGGGCATTCATTTTAATGGGCATAATAAATTATTCTGGCAAATTAAATTCAACATCCAACTGCTTGACGCGCTTAGATGCGTTTAGCCTCAGTTCACACAAACTAAGGACTGGACCAGTGACAACCCAACCAGGAAGGAGATTGCGGAACCACAGAGGGGGACACCGATCGATTCCTACCAGTGGATTTACTTTTACTTGCCCATTACCCCTGCAGGGGTTGGGTCTTCCGGTGAGTGGGGACACAAGCGGGGGCTCCAGGAGAAAAATTTACACAACAATCACAATAATTTACATGGGATCTGTTTGGAAGGCCAAGACACTCTTCACAGATTTTTTTATGCAGAACTTTAATTTTGCTTGGACACTTACACCATTTGGACTTGATTTTTAAAAAAAAAATATTTTTTTTTTTGGTGCGCTATCACATTAGTTATCTACTACACCATTGATAAGACTTGTGCATTTTTTGGGCATCTTTGTGCGTTTCTTTTACAATTTTGCTCACTCACACCAATATCACGCACATTTACTGTATATATTGGTTATGTTTTACGTTTTTGAGTGCATGTATTCCTTTTATTATTATTTACAACGCATTTGCACTTTTGGTTTTCATACTATGTGATGTTTTACATTTGTGATATATGCATGACACGTTTCGTTTAACAATTATACATTTGTTCACAGTATTTTTCACATATTGCCACCACACATTCCTTATGGTATCATTTTAATAATATACACCTTTGAACAGCGCCACATTCCCCACTAGAGTTTTTTATTAATTTTTGGATTTCACTTCGGTGTTTTTTCTCCATTTTCTGGGGGGGCCGCAGTTCTCTTTTAAATATTGTCCTAAGCGCGGAATATTTTAGTTTGTGTCAGTTCACACTATGAATCGCCTAGAAATCGCCCAGGAACCGCACCGCATTTCTGTTCATGCAATTTTCGAGCACACATTTTGAATGGGCTCGAAACTGCACCGCATGGCACCAAATATGTGCCTGCGCCAATTATGGATCTGCACTGCAACCGGATCACAGTGCGGGCAAACTCACTGCATTAAATATATAAAAAAAAATGCTTAGTTACAGACACTCTATTGCCAAAAGTATTGGGACACCTGCCTTTACACACACATGAACTTTAAGGGCATCCCAGTCTTATGCCCTGTACACACAGTCGGACTTTCCGACGGAATATGTGCGATCGGAGCTTATTGTCAGAAAATTCCGACCGTGTGTGGGCTCCATCGGACTTTTTCCATCGGAATTTCCGACACACAAAGTTTGAGAGCAGGCTATAAAATTTTCCGACAACAAAATCCATTTGCGTAAATTCCCGACCGTGTGTGGACAATTCCGACGCACAAAGTGCCACACATGCTCAGAATAAATTAAGAGATGAAAGCTATTGGCTACTGCCCCGTTTATAGTCCCGACGTACGTGTTTTATGTCACCGCGTTCAGAATGATCAGATTTTCCGACAACTTTGTGTGACCGTGTGTATGCAAGACAAGTTTGAGCCAACATTCGTCGGAAAAAATCCATGGATTTTGTTGTCGGAATGTCCGATCGTGTGTACGGGGCATTAGTCCATAGGGTTCAATATTGAGTTGGCCCCGCCCTTTGCAGCTATAACAGCTTCAACTCTTCTGGGAAGGCCGTCCACAAGGTTTAGGAGGGTGTCTATGGGAATGTTTGACCATTCTTCCAGAAGTGCATTTGTGAGGTCAGGCACTGATGTTGGGCGAGAAGGCCTGGCTTGCAGTCTCCGCTCTAATTCATCCCAAAGTTGGTTGAGGTCAGGACTCTGTGCAGGCCAGTCAAGTTCCTCCACCCCAAACTTGCTCATTCATGTCTTTGTGGACCTTGCTTTGTGCACTGCTAGGCAGTCATGGTGGAACAGGATGGGGCCGTCCCCAAACCGTTGCCACAAAGTTGGGAGCATGAAATTGTCCAAAATGTCTTGGTATGCTGACGCCTTAAGAGTTCCCTTCACTGGAACTAAGGGGCCAAGCCCAACCCCTGAAAAACAACCCCCCACCATAATCCCCCCTCCCCCCCACACCATAATCCCTCCCGCCCCTCCACCAAACTTTACTCTTGGCACAATGCATTCAAGTTCAGTTCTCCTGGTACTCACCAAACCCAGACACGTCCATTAGATTGCCAAAACAGAAGAAGCGCGATTTGTT
This sequence comes from Aquarana catesbeiana, assembly GCF_042186555.1. Taxonomy (NCBI): domain Eukaryota; kingdom Metazoa; phylum Chordata; class Amphibia; order Anura; family Ranidae; genus Aquarana; species Aquarana catesbeiana. The sequence continues at coordinate 15,126,952 of NC_133330.1, forward strand.
ACTCCAGAGAACACATCTCCTCTAGAGTCCAGTGGCGGCGCACTTTACACCACGGCATCCCACGCTTCGCATTGCACTTGGTGATGTAAGGCCGACCCCGCTCTGTCATTTTACATGGCCTACAACTTTGTGGCTGAGTTGCTGTTTTCCCAGTTGCTCCCACTTTGTTATAATACCACAAACAGTTGACCGTGGAATAGTTAACCCTTTCATGACTAAGCCTATTTTTGACATTTGGTGTTTACAAGTTAAAATCCATATTTTTCTGCTAGAAAATTACTTAGAACCCCCAAACATTATATACATTTTTTTTAGCAGAGAATCTAGAGAATAAAATGGCGATTGTTGCAATATTTTATGTCACGCGGTATTTGTGCAGCGGTGTTTTAAACGCAACTTTTTTGGGAAAAGGGACACTTTCATGAATTTAAAAAAAAAACAAACAGTAAAGTTAGCCCAATTTTTTTGTATAATGTGAAAGATGATGTTACACCAAGTAAATAGATACCAAACATGTCACACTTTATAATTGCACGCACTCGTGGAATGGCGACAAACTGCGGTACCTAAAAATCTCCATAGGCGACACTTAGAATTTTTTATTTTACAGTTACCAGGTTAGAGTTACAGAGAAGGTCTAGGGCTAGAATTATTGCTCTCGCTCTGACGATCGCGGCGATACCTCACATGTGTGATTTGAACACCGTTTACATATGCGGGCGCGACTTCCGTATGCGTTTTATTTGCCGCGCGAGCTCGCGGGGATGGGGGGGGGCGCTTTAAAAAAAAATGTTTTTTCTTATTTATTTTTAAATTTATAAAAATTGTGTTTAAAAAAAAAATTTTCATCACTTTTATTAATGTAAACATCCCTTGTGACAGTAATAGGTGGTGACAGGTACTCTTTATGGAAGGATCAGGGGGGGTCTAAAAGACCCCCGATCCCTCCTTTGCACGTCACAGTATTCAGATCGCCGTTTTTGGCGATTCTGAATACTGTATATTTTTTTAAAACTGGTGCCATTGGCAGCCGAGTAAACGGGAAGTGATGTCATGACGTCGCTTCCGCGTTTACAATTAGGAGGCTGGAACGAAGCCGCTTCATCAGTAGCTGCCGGTGGATCGGGAGGCCCGGTAAGAGCGGCGGGAGGGGGGGGCCGTCCTCTCCCGCTCCTCCGGTATAACAGCCGAGCGGCTTTTAGCCCCATCGGTTGTTATACCCGGAAAGCCGATCGCCGGCTCTAAAAAACAGTACCGGGGTGATGCCTGCAGCTGCGGGCATCATCCCGGTATAACCCCCGAAAGCCGAGTACGCACATCTGCGTACGCTCGGCGGGGTTAATGGCGAAGAAATTTCAGGGATGGACTTATTGCACAGGTGGGAACCGATCACATTACCATGCTTGAATCCACGGAGCTTCTGAGAGCGGCCCATTCTTTCGCAAATGTTTGAGGAAGCCGCCTGCATGCCGAGGTGTGCAATTTTTATACTTCTGTGGCCATGGAGGTGATTGGAACATCCGAATCCAATGATTTGGAGTGTCCCAATACTTTTGGTAACTGTATTAGGTAGTAGGTTGCACTGCAACTGCGATACCCAATGAGTGATTACGGTACAGCAGCAATGGTGGCGCCCTCTAACTGGACTCGGCATGCAATAATAGTTACCTAGCTAGTATAGGATTACCAATACACTTAGTCCAGTACATATATTGGTGCAATAAAACATCAGTGGTGTGATCCTCTTCAGTGTTCTATTCCTACATAGAAACCAGAATGAAGAAATAAACCAAAAACACAATGAAACAATCCTACAATTGTTGCAGTTCATAAATAATGGCGACACTCCCAAATCGCATGGATCGAGGAGGAACACATTTTGCAAGCGATATAAATTAGTGGTGGAAATATCGGCCACAATGTTCCCTTTGTCCGCACTTCCACGTGTATAAATCATTTATTGCACAGTTGCTCGGTTATAAATGTGGTGGTAGGTTGTGCTGCATTTTTTTCTTTATCTGTATTGGTGTGGGAAGACATGTCCATGATGGCAGCAACCAATCAGATTGTTTGGCGATACTTTTTGTTTTTGATCATTTCACATCTGATATTGAGGCACTATTTGCGTGGTGATTTATCGTCTTTCATTTCATAAACGCACTGCATTTGCGACCTGCATTTGGGGTGCCATTTAAGATTGCACTGACACCCACTGCAGATCGCAAAGGGCAGTGCGATTTGAATACGGTGCGGAAAATGCACACGGATAACGGGGTTTCCCACACCGTATTCTAGGCCAAAGCCTCGTACACAGGGATTTTCCGAAGGGAAATGTGTGATGACAGGCTTTTGGCGGAAAATCCGACCGTTTGTACGCTCCATCGGACAATTGCTGTCGGATTTTCCGCGAACAAATGTTGGATGGCGGGTTTTAAAATTTTCCAGGGACAAATGTCTGTTGTCGGATTTTCCGAGCGTGTGTACACAAGTCCGTCGGACAAAAGTCCAAAGTACAAACACGCATGCTCGGAAGCAAGGACGAGCCGGAAGCGGTCGGTCTTGTAAACTAGCGCTCGTAATGGAGAATTAACATTCGCGACGCAGCAAATTATGAGATCTGGAAATGCAGCGCACAATTCTCTTCTTCTTTAATGGGATAATAATGAAGCTGCTTTGCTGGTGATACTGATGGAGTTATTGCAAATTCATTTTCAAAGGCTTTTTTTTCTAGTGATATCAAGAATAATATTATTATGCTTTTTGTTTATATTATGCTTTATTTATTTATTTTATTTGGGCAAGTTACCACAACACCATTATCTTGTAGTTTTTAAGATTAAAGATACAACTATGTTGCTGTCCCTTGTCAATATTACATTGTATTTTTTTAAATGTAACTGCCGACTCCCAAACTGTCATTTGAAGTAAAACACAAAGCCAAGTATTATTCTACACTATTTTTTTTATTGTGCATTAAAAAAGGAAAACAAATAAAATTAGACATGATATTTGCCAATAGAACTTAACCAAAAAGTGCATTCTATGCATCCAAAGATATAGAAAATATACCAAATCAAATCATTATTATTCAACCAAAAAATAAAATAAAAGCCTCATGCATGTGTCCTGCTTCCTAATATAGGGGGGTCAGCAATGCCAAGAGTTGGTGAAAGCAGGGGTCCGTCATCTGGAGATAATTCCGAAAATCATCCGGATTATTCTCCTGGAGCTCCCGCAGCAAAGGCATATGACAGAATTGGTCACCATTAATAAAGCAACCGATTTTTGGTCCAAGAAATCCAATAATAAATAACATGTTATCTCCTCCGATTCCACAACATGGCTGGTTGGCGAACGGCCGTTCAGGAACGAACTGAAAAGCGCTAAATGAAAAGCGTGAACTGAAAAGTGCAAATTAACACTCACCAAACTTCTACCAACACGAAATTAGCAGAAGGAGCCCAAAGGGTGGAGCTAAAGAGCTGTAAAACGACGTAGTGCATCACTACGTTTGTGTTTGTTGGCCGACAATTCCTTGCCGTTTGTATGCAAGACAAAATCCAGGCACACACCTTCGGACAAAAGTCAGAGGTTTTCTCTGCGGAAAATCCAATCGTGTGTACGAAGCTTTAGGCTCAGGAGGTGTTCAGAGGTAAACATCCCTCCTACAGCTGTCTATACACCACATAGTACATACGCCCGGTGGGTGTGTCTCGGGTGGGTGCGGGGGAGGGGTGGGAGTTTGGTGCATTGATAATCACATTCCTGTAGGACCTGTTTTGATGACCTTGTAGTAATTCTTCACCTGGAGAGGGATTAACCCAGAGATAGGAATATCCAAACAGGACACGCAGGCAGGACCTTTGTTCCCCCATCTCCAGAACCAAAACAATTTTCCTTAACCATCTCCCATCCGATGTATAGACAAATGGCGGCAGGCGTGATCCCCCCCCCATTCTGGGCCGATGTCTAGCTGTGCCCCTGCGACATGGTGTGACCACGGTAAAGGGCCGTGGCTCTTTACCCATGTGATCAGCTTGTGTCCACTCTCAGCTGATCACATGTAAACGAGGAGATGTCGTTTATTGGCTCTCCTCTCCTTACACGGACAGTGAGGTGAGAAGAGCGATCGGTGGCATTTCCTCACACGGTAGATCTGCACAGATAATCAGTGCCCCGATTACACTGCAGCCCCAACCTGTGCTGCCAATCAGTGCCTGTGTTTCATCAGATTTGGTGACCCGTCAGAATGTGTAACCAAAGTCGCCGCCATCTTGCTACACCTCGCATTCCTCCATAGTAAGGATACACTGAGAAGGGGAAAAGCGGACATCTTGTTACACCCACCGGAGTTTTGCATTTTACACTTATTTTTAACAGTAAAGTGAGTTTATATAGTGAAATACAGTACAGTAAAACCTTGGATTGAGAGCATAATTGGTTCCGGAAACATGCTTGTATTCCAAAGCACTTGTATATCAAAGCAAATTTCCCCATAAGAAATAATGGAAACTCAAATGATTCGTTCCACAACCATTTATTTATAGATCCTTCAGTTTATAGTCCATATAAAAAGATTATAGCAATGTGATCGGTTGTGTAACCATAAAATGTCCATCCACAAATGGAAGCCTCCACAAGGGGAATAGAAGCAAAATCCAGCAGGCGCTACAGAGTATAAAAGAGAAGAGAGGCGCCTCTAAGTGTAGCGATATAGTTACGTTTAATGAAGGTACAACATTTAGCAACTCACGTGGTTGATGCTGTCCACATAGACTATTCGCCGCACCGCCGGCTCTCACCGTTGTCAGTCTGCAAACGTGACCGGGAAGACTACCCTGAAGGACAGCGATTTGAAAGCGAGGCTTGAACCGCTTGTGGAGCGCAGCATGGAAGGGAGGACGTCAATGGTGGTGAAGGGGACGGTCTATGTGGACAGCTTTACCCCGGATACTTGCATACTTAGATGTGCCTGTTTTAATTATCGACCATGTGAGTTGCTAAATGTTGTACCTTCATTAAATGCAGGGCTTTTTTTTAGAGAGAACGCGGGGGAACGCAGTTCCGGCACCTCCAGCACCGAATATATGTAAAAGCATGGGGTGTGGGGTGTGCTGGAGGGTCTATTTTTGTTGGCTGCTGGGGGATCTATTGTCACTGGTGGGGATCTGATTTTGTGTGAGGGTCTATTGTTGCTGATGGGGAATATATTGTTGCTGGGGGGGGTCTTATGTTGCTGGAAGGAATCTACTGTTGAGGGAGAGATCTATTTGTACTGACTGCTGGAGGATCTATTGATGCAGGCTGCTGGAAGATCTGTTGTTGCTGCTGGGGGGACTAATGTTACTTGGGTGGATATTTTGATGTGGGTGGTTCACTGTTGCCGCAGGGAATCTATTGTTGTTGGGGTGGAGTCCCTTGTTGCTGGGGGAGTCTATTGTTGTGTGGGGATCTATTGCTGGGATTCTATTGTTGCTGGCTGCAGGGGATCTATTTTACTGCTTTTCTTTTTATCATTAACATGTTCCATACAAATGATTTGGCACCACAAAACGATACTTGGTTCTGTATTCTCTAAAAGGGGCAGTATTGGTAGGTGGGTAGGGGGTGGAATCAAGGGACAGTGGTCAGAGATGGGTAGGGGGGCAGAGACAAGGGGTGACTCAGACGGGGGGAGTTCCTGCACCCATTCTCCGAGAAAAAAAGCCCTGATTAAATGTAACCGTATTGCTACACTTAGAGGCGCCTTCTCTTCTCTTTTATACTCAGTTGTGATGTGGACGCTACTTGTATATCAAGACATTGCTTGTATATCAAGTCAAAAATTATAAAAAAAAATGTGCTTGTCTTGCAAATTACTCTCAAACCAAGGTTTTACTGTAATTAGAAATCCGTCTGACTGGTTAGATGTTGAATTTTAAAAGCAGCGAACTTCTGTCAGATCAGCAAACCTGTGAGATGAGCAGAGCTTGCCGCTGCTTTTAAAATTCAACATCTAACCAGTCAGAATAACACAACATTTTTGACATATAATGATGTCAGAAAAGAAAATATAGTACTACGAGAACTGGAGAGAAATGCCGCAGAAATCATATTTTTGCAAGAGGTTCATATTTCACAGAATACAAACGACAAGTTCTATTCAAGTTATATATTATATAATACAAACGACAAGTTATATTCAAAAAAACATTCCAGTATTTTACTATGGAGATTCCCTCAATTAGAAGGGCAAAGGGAGTAGCAATTGGCTTTGGGAAGAATATTCATTTTATTGTAGAAAAGAGAAAAGTGGACCCAGAGAGACGTTTTCTTTTTCTGAAAGGGACCTTACAGGGTACGAAATATACGCTTGCAAATGTATACAAATGTATACTGCCCCCAACAAGAACCCCAAAAAATATTTGATTGGAATATTAAATGATTTGATGGAGTTTAACCACTTCAGCCCCCGGAATATTTGCCCACTGAATGACCGGGCCATTTTTTGCGATACGGCGCTGCGTCGCTTTAACTGACAATTGCGAGGTCGTGTGACGTGGCTCCCAAACAAAATTGACGTCCTTTTTTTCCCCACAAATAGAGCTTTCTTTTGGTGGTATTTGACCACCCCTGCGGTTTTTATTTTTTGCGCTATAAACGGAAAAATAGGGACAATTTTGAAAAAAACGCTTTTTTTTTACTTTTTGCTATAATAAATATCCCCCAAAAATATATAAAAAACATTTTTTTCCTCAGTTTAGGCAGATATGTATTCTTCTACATATTTTTGGTAAAAAAAAAAATCGCAATAAGTGTTTATTGATTGGTTTGCGCAAAAGTTATCGCGTCTACAAAATAGGGGATAGTTTTATGGCATTTTTATTAATTTTTTTTTTTTTTTTTTTTATTAGTAATGGCTGCGATCTGCGATTTTTATCGTGACTGCGACATTATGGCGGACACATCGGACACTTTTGACACATTTTTGGGACCATTGTCATTTTTCTATAAAATTGCACTGATTACTGTAAAAATGACACTGGCAATGAAGGGGTTAACCACTAGGGGGCTAGGGAGGAGTTAAATGTGTCCTAGGGAGTGATTCTAACTGTTAGGGGGCGTGGCTACAAGTGACACGTCACTGATCACAGCTCCCGATCACAGGGAGCTGTGATCAGTGACAGTGTCACTAGGCAGAACGGGGAGATGCTTGTTTATGTTAGCATCTCCCCGTTCTTCCTCAGAGTGAGACGATCACGGGTATCCCTGCACACATCGACCCGCGATCCGACTCATGGAGCTCCCGCGTGCAAGCCACCTCTTAAAGGGCAACGTACAGGTACGTGATTCTGCCTGTACGTTTCCTACTGCCGCAGTATATCTGCGTGAGGCAGTCGTGATGCTGTTAACTGACAATTGTGCGGTCGTGCGACGCTGCAAACCAAACGACTGTCGGCCACGAGCTTCAGCACCGCACCTGCTATCCCGATCCCGCGAGCCGACGTATAGCAACCACGGCTCACGGGATCGTGCCAATCTGCCGCGGTATAATGACGGCGGCTTGTCGGCAAGCGGTTAAACAAGGCAAGTTAATATTGGCCGGAGACTTTAATTTTCTCCATGAATCATAAATTAGACAGCACGTCGGTTGCACAAGATGGAGAATATAAACAAACGAGAAGGAATTTAAAAAAAAAAAAATACAGGAGCATCAATTAGTGGATATTTGGAGGATCCATCATCCAAGCATAAAAGATTATACATTCCACTCGGCCGTGAATGAAACGTATTCTCGGTTAGACTGTATCTTGATTGAGTATAGAGCCCTAGAGGCAGTAAAGGAAACAATAGGAATAACAGTGTCGGACCATGCCAGGTAACCATGCCTTGGTCTGACAATAACAGTGCCGGACTATGCCAGGTGACCATGCCTTGGTCTGACAATAACAGTGCCGGACTATGCCAGGTGACCATGCCTTGGTCTGACAATAACAGTGCCGGACTATGCCAGGTGACCATGCCTTGGTCTGACAATAACAGTGCCGGACCATGCCAGGTGACCATGCCTTGGTCCGACAATAACAGTGCCGGACTATGCCAGGTGACCATGCCTTGGTCTGACAATAACAGTGCCGGACCATGCCAGGTGACCATGCCTTGGTCCGACAATAACAGTGTCGGACCAAGTGGTGACTGTCAGTCCTTGGCTCGCCTGAGCGAGTGTGGGAGGGGGCACCAAACTACTCAAGCTCACTCGAGCATCACCTTTTGTTTTAGCCCCGGTGCTGCTAAAGCTCGTCCAAAAGAGGAGCTGAGAATGTGCCCACTTACTGCAGGCTTCCCTGCCCCTTTTCCAGAAAGGACAGAAAGCCTCTTTCCTGGGCCCAGGTTCCAGTAAGTGCGCTCCAGTACAGGTGGGTGGCGCAAGCAGAAAACACTGCACTGCATAGCTGTATCTGCATCACTGCCATCTTGTGGTCAAAATTAAGAATACAGTCACCATATACAAAAAAATTTGATGTATAATATAAATAAAACCTATAAAATTTTGGAGAGCTTTTTTTAAAAAATCCTCTGATGATGGCATTAAACTAACATCGATTCCCCCATCAATTAGACAACACCTTATAGTTGAACATTAAAAATTGAGACTGCTCAAATTAACCATAAAGGTTTGTCCAATGGTACATAATCCCAATAAATGCATACACATAAATCATACTAAAAATTATTGGCCAACCATGCCCAATAATGATACCTAAATCTAAAAATTGAACTGAAATTAAAAAAAAAAAAAAAAAACCTAAAAGGGAAATGGAGGGGGGGCAGGAAAGGACATCTGTTAATATAACAGTTGATGTCCCATTCCACATTTAACCCTCGGAGCATGGGTGTATCATTATTGGGCATGGTTGATTGGCATCCAGAGAAAAACATCCAGCAGCACTTTGTAGAGTCCAACACTTGTAAAACTTTTTTTTATTCCAGGACGACTATAAGAATCCCCACTTGGAACCTCCTCTGCTGACCTGTTTCACCCACCACTGGGCTGAATACTAGAGATGAGCCTTTTAGCCCAGTGTGGGTGAAATTCATTAAGAGGAGGTTCCAGGGCGGGGCTTCTTGTTGTCCTGGAATAATAGTTTTGCAGGTGTTGTTATCAAACAGCATGCTGCTGGGTCTGATGTCTGAGAAAGGTCTGGGTGCATGCTGGGTTAGTGGCGTCACAAGAGCGCGGTGCCACCAGGTGACCGGGGGGGGGGGGCTTTTTTTTTTTAATTTTTTAACATAATTGTCAAAAACTGCCCCTCCTATCCACCCCTTGTGACAACCCTGCTGCTGATCAATGATACCGTGGTCAGGTTACGTGCCTGTTATCCCGCTGTGTTCCGAGTAGCTCTTCCTCTCCCCCTCCCTCCATGCCTGTCAGCTCCAGTCTGTGCCTGTACTGTAGAGCTGATCTCCTCTCCTCCCCTCCTGCCCCTATTCCAGTTTAATACATAACACAATTACTTGTATCCTCTCTGTTTTAGCAAGATATTCAGTGAAGTATGTCAGTTGTGTTTTTTTTTTTTTAATGATAATCCTAAATACCTTTTTTTGCACAGCTCATCTATGCGGTCACATGACCTCCCTCTGCTGGCTGACATCAATGAGGAATCTCAGCCCCTCCCACTGCTCTTCTTAGATGGAGAAAGGAGAGCGGAGGGAGGTCATGTGACCGCACAGAGGAGCTGTGTAAAAAGGTATTTTAGGATTATAATTTAAGAGAAACATACACTGCACTTCATATCTTGCAAAAACAGAGAGGATACAAGGTAATTGTGTCATCTGATCGCTCCTGTATTGAATTGTAACTGTACTGTCTGTCCTCTACATTGTAAAGGGCTGTGCAAACTGTTGGCGCTATATAAATCCTGTATATAAATAACCATAATATAAATCCTGTATAATAATTTATTATTATAATACCGGGTTTATTTATAATATTCAGGATTTATTTAATATATAAAGCCTTAATATATAAATCCTGAATAATAAAAAATATCCTGAATAATATATAAATCCTGAAGAAGAATAAAGCCTGTATAATAATTATAATATTATACTGTATAAATAAATCCTGTAGAATAATAATGTGACTTTACAACCTCTTTAAGTTTGTAATTTATATTCCAAAGAATGAGACACTTTATAAAATCTGAGAACACAACACACATCAATAAATAATAATTACAAAAATTACAAAAAGTAAAACACAATGTAGCGATGATCGGAGGTTTCCTCCTCTGTTCCATGATGTTTGTTGAGATCACAACAAAAGATAAATCTCCCTGAACAGTAGGAGGCTCTCCCTGATTGGATGGAGAGTTCAGAATGTACAGAGATCATACAATCACCAATCAGGTTGGAACATGTGTGGCCGGCTGTTGGAGAAATGTTTTTTTTGGAGATCCAATTTGGAAGGAGGAACTCTGACACACCGCCCCGGCTCACAGCCCCCCGGGGTTATATCCAGCAATGTTCTGATTGGCCACCATTTGTGTGAGGATCTGGCTCTGAGCGTCCAATCGTTCTGTTAACGTCTGCAGCAAATTCTTGTAATGTACTGCGGAGAGAAAAGACAATCAGTGACGGAGAAGAACAATCCAGAGCATAAAGACAATCGATTTATGTTCAATATAAATCTAAGCGATCCTATCAGAGAGAGGTGTGATGTCATTACATAGGCGGGCTCTGCTTCTTGTACAGCCTGACCCTCCCTGGCCCCGCCCTCTTCCATATATTGGATTTCTGTTCTTTCAATCATTGTGGGTCAGCCTTATAAGTGGGCGTTACCTATGAAGGGCCGCTGATGAGGAAGTACAACTGGTCCTGTTGTACTGGGCCCAGGAATCAGTTAGACAGGAGAGGGGAGGGGGGGGGGCTTTATTGTTAATTTCTGCCTAAATTAATTTTACTAGATCACACCCCCGCTCCTACTTGCTTACCAGGGCTTAAATTACATTTCTCTGGGCCCCATCATGTCAAGAGAGGGGATTATTTTGTTAAAAAAAATAAATAAATAAATAATATATGGGGTGTAAGGGGATAAAGTCAGTGCCGCTGTCACGCTGCACCCTAAGTGGGTGGGGTGGAGGCAGAATGGGGGGGGGGGGGGCCAGCAGGCCTATCTGGAAGGCTGTATGGGGCCCCATAATTTATAACAGTTGCCCTGTACTTATATAATGCAGCCTGCCTAGGAACACCCAAGCGCAGAGACCTGGTGATGACATCACAGGGACAAAAAAAAAAAAAAAAAAGTATGTCATGAAAATGGAAAAGTTTTAATCTATTAATTTTATTAGCATGTTGGAGGGAAGGCGAAATAAGCAGATTAAACTTCAACTTTGTCTCCCCCCCCCCCCCTCACTGATGTACACTTATTCTGGGGTTGGGTTGGAGTGTGGATGTAATAGACCCTCTGTCAGGGGTTTTTTTTTTTATTGCTGCCTGTGTCCCTGCTGAGAAGATTGACCCCATTTGTCACTGAGACAGGGAGTGACGGGAATTCCAAAATGTTACAGGTGTCACCATAACAGGAATGAAGGGGAAATCTACCAATGGGGACACCTGTTCTGGTGACAGCTATCTATGAAGAGAATTCCTGTTGTGCCTCCAATACAGGAAGTCTACGCAAAAAAAAAAAAAAAAAAAGTTGCCGGGGGTTACACCAATTTACACCTGGGGTTGGTGGACTCACCGTGTATGTACAGCATGTAAAATGCCAAGGCGAAGCTGGCCAGGAAAGCAAGGACGATAAAGAGAAAAAGGAGGACTATGACCTGAAGTTCCGAGCTGCTCCACCGACGGCCGGGGTCATTCTGCACATTGGTGGGAATTTCAGGTTCGGAACCTGAAATGATAAAACACAATCGCAGATTAGGATCTGACAAGATGTAAAGATGGCCATACATGATCAAGGGGTGTGGTCTAACTTTGGGCGAGGGGCATAGTGTCTGCACCCTGGCGGCGCGCAGGGGCCCAGAGGATAAAGCGGGACATTTAGAGAGGGAACGTTTGTCAGAGGCAAAAAGAGGGAGATATGCCAGTTCCCACCATACACATGCAAGATGTTAACTGTTCCAGAGATTTTCCATCGTGATGGATATTATCCACCACAATTCATCCTACACACCGCCTGCCCTAGTGATGCTTCTATTGCAATTGATGGGCAGATTTGTCCATTCTCTGTCTATGGGGAGAACCAACTTTCATCTAATGTCTTTGGGCAGATCCAACCTTCCTCTGATGTCTATAGGCAGATCTAACAGTGCTTTGATGGCTATGGGTGGATCTAGCCATCCTCCTAATATAAAAGGGCAGATTGTACTGTCCTTTGGGGTCTATGGGCAGATCCAATTGTCCTTTGCGATCTATAGGGGGGATCCAACTGTCCCCTGAGGTCTATGGGCGGATCCAACTGTCCCCTGTGGTCTATGGGCGGATCCAACTGTCCCCTGTGGTCTATGGGCGGATCCAACTGTCCCCTGTGGTCTATGGGCAGATCCAACTGTCCTTTGGGATCTCTGGGCAGATCCAACTGTCCTTTGGGATCTCTGGGCAGATTCAACTGTCCTTTGGGATCTCTGGGCAGATTCAACTGTCCTTTGGGATCTCTGGGCAGATTCAACTGTCCTTTGGGATCTCTGGGCAGATTCAACTGTCCTTTTGGGTCTATGGGTGGATTCAACTGTCCCCTGAGGTCTATGGGCAGACCCAATGGTCCTCTGTTGTCCTATAAGTGGATGTCCATAGGCAGATCCAAGTATCCTCTCGTGTCTATACCCAACTGTCCTCTTCTGTCTATGGGTGGATTCAACCATCTTCTAATATCTATGGGCAGATCCACCATCTTTGTCCTAGTGAAAATTTTCCCTCAAGTCCTCTATGGGGGCTTTGGTGCAAACACCAAGCAGGGGTTCATCATCTCCCTAAAAGGTCCACACATCAAGAGAAAAACAAATGGCAGCACAATGTAGCCCTACACTTAAAAGTAAAAAACTTTATTATTCCAGGACAAATACAAGAATCCCCACCTGGGACCTCCTCTGCTGACATATTTCACAACCACTGGGCTGAATACTGGAGATGACCCTTTTACCCCAGTGTGGGTGAGGCACATCCGAATAGGAGGTCCCAGGTGGGGCTTCTTGTAGTTGTCCTGGAATAATAACGTTTTACAAGCGTTGGACTCTACAGTGAGCTGCCGGCTGTTTTTTCTGGCTCTGATGTCTATGGGTGGTCTATCAATCTGCTCTCACCAACTGAGAACAATAACTTCCATACTGTGATCACGTGATCTGATCTCAGCGGCCATTTGAAGGGATTACTACATTTCCAGCCAGCAGAGGGAAGGAAGTTACAATTGTGTGCATTAGTTCCCTTTATGACAATATGAGACAGCAGCAATAGGAGGACTTTCAGGTGTTAGGGCAACCACCAAGTTCTCGTCACAAATTCAGTCACCTCTGTTACATCTCTGGGCCTGGAAACAATTTTAAAATAGTACAACTGAGCTGCAGCACAGTGGCCAAGACCATACAGCGGTATAACAGGACAGGTTCCACTCAGAACAGGCCTCGCCATGGTCCACCAAAGTTGAGTGCGCGTGCTCAGCGTCATATCCAGAGGTTGTCTTTGGGAAATAGACGTATGAGTGCTGCCAGCATTGCTGCAGAGGTTAACGGGGTGGGAGGGGGGGGGTGGGGTCAGCCTGTCAGTGCTCAGACCATACGCCACACACTGCATCAAATTGGTCTGCATGGCTGTCGTCCCAGGAGGAAGCCTCTTCTAAAGATGATACACAAGAAAGCCTGCAAATACTTTGCTGAAGACAAGCAGACTAAGGACATGGATTACTGGAACCATGTCCTGTGGTCTGATGAGACCAAGATAAACTTATTTGGTTCAGATGGTGACAAGCGTGTGTGGCGGCAACCAGGTGAGGAGTACAAAGACAAGTGTGTCTTGCCTACAGTCAAGCATGGTGGTGGGAGTGTCATGGTCTGGAGCTGCATGAGTGCTGCCGGTGTTCTGACGAGAAGTTACCCCCCATCAGATAGTGTCCACCCCGTACTGCGCAGGCGCAGCGCTTGCGCAGTACGGAGGACAAGGAGACGCCGAAAGTCTCCGAAGTTGACCAGCTGACCATCAGCTGTACACGGCGCTTGGGCACTTAATAGTCAATGCTTTGTAACAGGGCCCCTTGCGGGCTCGCTTTGCTCACCACGCTTCAGGTGCGGCATAGCTGCGCTCAGCATATTTTTAATCTAGCTCTATGTCCACTTGGATAGTGGGGCATGAACTTGGACTCAGGGCAGAATAAGTGCGCAGGCGCCGTGTAGAGCTGACGATCAGCTGTTCAACTTTGGAGACTTTCGGCGTCTCGTTTGTCCTCCGTACTGCGCTTGGACAGTACAGGGCGGACACTATCCAATGGGGTACAGTATTCGACAAGACACCGGCACTGAGGAGCTACAGTTCATTGAGGGAACCATGAATGCCAACATGTACTGTGACATACTGACGCAGAGCATGATCCCCTCCCTTCACAGACTGGGCCGCAGGGCAGTATTCCAACATGATAACCACCCCAAACACACCTCCAAGATGATCACTGCCTTGCTAAAGAAGCTGAGGGTAAAGGTGATGGACTGGCCAAGCATGTCTCTAGACCTAAACCCTATTGATCATCTGTGGGGCATCCTCAAATGGAAGGTGGAGGAGCGCAAGGTCTCTAATATCTACCAGCTATGTGATGTCATCATGGAGGAGGGGAAGAGGACTCCAGTGACAACCTGTGAAGCTCTGGTGATCTCCATGCCCAAGAGGGTTAAGGCAGTGCTGGAAAATAATGGTGACCACACAAAATATTGACACTTTGGGCCCAATTTGGATATTTTCACTTAGGGGTGTACTGACTTTTGTTGCCAGCGGTTTAGACGACATTAATGGCTGTGTGTTGAGTTATTTTGAGGGGACAGCAAATTTACACTGTTATACAAGCTGTACACTCACTACTTTACATTGTAGACAAGTGTCATTTCTTCAGTGTCGTCACATGGAAACATAGAATAAAATATTTGTAAAATGGGAGGGGTGTACTCACTTTTGTAAGATAGATAGAATGTAATTATTATTAAAGCTTAACTTCCACCTATATAGATAAAATTAAATAATGAATAATAATGATAGCTTAATTTCCATTTGGTTCTATTGTCTCAGCTTGGACCAATGCAAGTATGTATGTATGTATGTATGTATGTATTGCACCTGAGGAAATCCCTGTAGTAGACACAGCTATTACACAGCTATTACAGGGATCTCCACTACTTTCCAAGCTGCATGCTGAGCAGCTGTTGCAATGTGAACAAAGTTGGTCACCCGCTCTGCATGGGGGACTACCCGGAGAACATGTTGCATTTTCGCAATGAATGTAAAGCATTCTGTGATTGGATGAGGTGGGGAGGCAGAGTGGTGACTTCAAGATCTTCACCTTGTCCAATCAGAGAATTCTTTTGCATTCATTGAGAGAAAAAAAAAGTGTAACATGTTCCCTAATTGGTGGCTGTGCTGACTGAGTGACTCCCTGTGTTCACAATGCAGCTCGGGACGGGACATGGAAGCTAGTGGTGGCCACTGTAGTAGTGGTGCTTACTGCAATAATGTCCTATGTCCATAGGAATCCCACAGGTATTTACATTGGTGCAAGCTGCAACAACGTACCTATGGGGAAAAAAAAAAAATGATCCATACCTGGACTTCGGCTTTTAAAGTGGACGATTCTCAGATGAAACCTTCGCTAAATCATTCAAATGAGGAACCTTTGCAGGCTGAAAGTTTGTGACCAGCGTTGATCTTATTTGCACAGCACAAAACATTCACATTTTTGACCACCTAATACCCTGGTGCTCAACAACCTTCCTGGGGGCCTCCTGTAACCTTCATCGCCCCCTACAGACAATGCCTATCATAGAGTTCTAAGACTGGGACCATCGATCTGTAAGGGGAAATGATCCATAGCAGTCTATAAATCACATCAGCAGTCCTCAGAAACTTCTATAGCAGAATGAACCTCAATCAATACATGTGGCCCTTTAGTGATGTCAGGGGCCACATTTGAGTCCCTCTATATCCAATAATATAGACCCCCCCCCACACACACTACTAAGTACAATAAAAGTGGCATTAATCTAGGTGCTCACCCTCTGGGGCTGGCGGCACGTTGTGCAGCTCATCGGTGGCCTCCGGGTCCAATAGGCATACAGTAGACTGAGAATCGTAGTTGGGGCTCGGGGTCCCCTCAGAACAACCTTCATTGGAACTCATGATGCAAGCTGATGATGACACAGAGAGGGGTCTCAGGAAATCCAGACAGAGGACTGTTGGAATGTGACTGGGGAGGGTATATATAGTGAGACCTCTGCTCCCCTCCCCCTCCCAACACAATAGCCCCCGCCCAAATGGTAAATAGGCAGATAAGAGGGGCATTTACATTTAACTCAACTGAGTGATTTTGTTGGGAAAAGAACTTCATCTACAACTATACACATTGTAACATTTTTTTTTTTTTTTAAATTAAAAAAAGTATCAAAATGGGCAATAAATGTGAATGCTGATAAAGAAATATTGGACTACATTGTAATCAATTTTTTTATTTAAAAAAGTTTTTATTAGTATACAATTGGGAATACAGTCATAATGTGAATGATGAAAGGTTTTATGTTATACGAGATCTACATGGTAACAAATGTAGCAAATTTTACCGGAGATCCTCACCTGGATACTTAAAGTGGAACTTCATCCAAAAGGGGAAGTTCTGCCTGTTTGCATCCTCCCCTCCTCCTTAACAATTAGCATTTTTTGGGATGGGGGTAGCTGCTCTCACTTCTGTTTAGATGGCTGTGGCCCCCCCCCCCCCCTCCTCTCCGTCCCCGCAGCCTTCTGGGACCAATCACAGGTCCCAGGAGACTGCAGGACCATTCACAAAGCACAACACAACTTGTGCATGCGCAGTGGGTAGCCGGCTGTGCAGCCTCAAGCAAACGCAGGAGAAAATGCACTAGTGTCAACGGGGGCTTAATGACCCCCCCCCCCATTCTGTGCTGCTATTTAAGCTCTTCCTGCCTACGCTATAGCCCAAAGACGGCTACAACATGGGCTCACATTGCTGGGAGGGCGTCTAATCACGCGGCCTGTGCGGCCCCCTGCGGTGCTCATCGGCAGGGATCTGTGACCCTTAGGACACATCTGATCACAGATTGGGGTAAACAGCCAATCACAGCGGCTCTTTGGACACAGCTGGTCACATGGAAATCACAGCTGATCAGTGTAAACAGTATTTGCTAGTTGTTGGCAGTCCTCTCCTCACTAGACATGTGCAATGCTGAAAAATGTGTTTTCGTTTCATTACTGTTTTTTGTTTTTTTTTTTCGTTTTTGGGATCATTCGTTATGATCGAAATTAGTTATTTTTAGTTAGTTATTATTTTGGATTTTCACATTTTCAAATATTCGAATTTATTCGAAATAAACTATTAAATTCTAGGTATTGGAATTTCCTTTCAAATTTGGCTGTTAGTGAACGTAACGCATACAAATTTATCCGAAGTTACGAATGATCCGAAATAACGAATGCCGCATCTAAATGAAGGGAACATAATGAATTAATAATAATAAAAAAACTTTATTATTATTTATTATTTTTATTAATTTGTTCCATTCCATTTGTTTAGATGCAACATTCTTTATTTCGGATAATTCGTAACTTCAGATAAATTCTTATTTGTTACGTTCACTATCTGAAGTTATGAATTATCCGAAATAACAAATTATCTCCTCCCAACCCCTCCCCTCTCCTCTACTCTCCTCCTGCCTATATTCCAATGTAATACACAACACAATTACTTGTATCCATAGGTGTGCGCAGACCATGACATTAGGGTGTGCACCCAAAGCTCAAACACACACACACATATATATATATATATATATATATATATATATATATATATATATATATATATATATATATCAGTAGAGCAGTGGACAGGGTTAGTAGTCTATTTTTATTTATTTATTTTGTAATCATAACTTTTTAAAAATTTTTCTATTGTTTACAATTTCATTTAGTAATATATTATTATTATTTTTATACAGTTTTTTTAGGAGCTCCACTGGGGGGCTTTGGTAAGATATCAGAGGTCTAAACAGACCCCTGATGTCTCAATTTTATGACAGAGATTCCCCAGTACCTTCTTTTGCAGCCAAGCAGCAGAGGGAATCTGTGCAGCACAGGGTGATTAAGGTGTGTCCAGGCACACCTGACACACCCTGTGCGCACGCCTATGCTTGTATCTTCTGTTTTAAGCAAGATATTTAGTGCAGTGTGTCAGGTTTTTTTTTTTAATCTAATCCTAAACACATTCAGAAATACAGTCATGTGACTAAATACAGTCACAAGGCCTCCCTCCGCTCTCCTTCCTCCATCTAAGAAGAGCAGTGGGAGGGGCTGAGATTCCACGGTGATGTCAGCCAGCAGAGGGAGGTCACGTGACCGCACACAGAGGAGCTGTGCAAAAAAGGTATTTAGGATTATCATTTAAAGAACCCTGACATACTGCACCGACTATCTTGCTAAAAATAGAGGATACAAGTAATTGTTATCCGATTCCTCCTGTATCGTATTTTATTGAATTGTAACTGTACTGTCTGCCTTCATGGTGTAAAGTGCTGCGCAAACTGTTGGTGCTCAAAAAATCCTGTATAATAATAATATAAATCCTGTAGAATAATATATGTAGCGTCCTGGGGTTTTTAGTCAGGGAGCTCCTCACCAAATTCCTTGTCAGGAGTAGCTACTGCAGTTAGTTGTTCGAGATCCATTGATTTTCTCCCTAAGTTTGGCCTTCTTGTGCTTTTCTCTGCTGTCACTAGGTGGCCGGGCACCTTGGGGCACTAGGTATGAGAAGGACAACTCCAGGTCAAGTTATGGGTATATGGGGAATCTCAGCCAATGGGCAGGGTTTCCCTATATAACCTATATATTCGGGTGAGGTTGGGTGATCTGTGTTCTGTGCCACCTGGATGGCTGTTGTACGCCCCGGGCTACTAGGCTGGAGATTGGTACTATCCCGGGGGTGTCTGGCTGCCAGGCTGTGTGAGGGGCCTATCCAGAAGTAGGACAGCCTAGGGTTGGGGCTGTGGCTTGCAGTCCAACCAGAAGTCATGGTTCTGCCGGCCGGAGAACCTGTCGTGGTCGGAGGTAGAAGGAAGCTGTCGCCACTAAGGGACCAACCACCTTATTACCAGGGACCACAGTGAGTAACTGAAGCAAGTACCGGAGCAGTATTCTCACCAAACGGGCACGGTGGAGAATCGGGAAACTTCAGGCGGTGATCAAGCCAGGGACCCAACCAGCGGTGGTGATGCTTGCAGAGCAGCCTTGTGTGCCAAGCCAGGGACTGAGCCGGTTAGCAGGGTTAAGCCTGAACAGTATCTGGTGTGCCAAGCTCGGGACCCAGCAGGGAAGCGTGGGTGACGCTTGAGGGAGATGCCACCACAAAACCCTTTAAGGAGCTCAAGGGATTCAGAGACAGTGAATCAGAGAGTCCAATGAGAGACCAGGAGCTCAAGGGGCTGAAGAACTACAAGTAGATGTTGTAGTGAAGCTGAGAGAACTGTTGAACTTTGTGTTAGGGACTGTTAAGTACTGTTGCCATAGGAGACAGCCATCCTGCACGTGCAGAAGTGGCACCTTGCTTGGGCCTTTCCCTGTACGGCTGTCTTTCTATTGAAGTCTCGGATTCTGCCAATTGAAATTGCAACTACCACAAGGGTGTCCTGGCCCTAACCCTCTTTCCCTTCAAAATATAAAAAGGACTGTTAAAAGAAATAAAACCCCTTTTGCATCCAAGAAGTGTCTGGCGCCCAATGGACTTTCACCATCTTTTGCACCCACTATGCCTCACACAACCCACCACATATGGAAGGATGTCAGCTGTCTTTGGCCTTGAAGGTCCTCATTAGGCTGGAAGAAGAGGTTAAAGACTTTGCTACATATACAAATAAATCCTGTATAATAATAATACCTCTAAGTTATCATTTATATTCCAAAGAATGAGATGCACAAGAAAAGAATGAAAAAAAAATCTCTTTTTTGTAAAATCGGAGAACACAACGACCATCTATATATACAATAATTACAAAAAGTAGAACACAATGTAGCGATGATCAGAGGTTTCCTCCGAGTCCTTTTCATAATGTTTGTGGACATCATAACAAAAAACAAAATCTCCCTGATTGGATGGAGCGTTCAGGTTGCACATTGTATGATCTCTGTACAATCAGGTTGGAAAGATGTGTGGCCGGCTGTTGGAGGAATGTTTTTCTTTTGGAGATCCAATGTTGGAGGATGAAAGAGGAACACCGGCACACCGGCACACCGCCCCGGCTCACAGCCCCCCGGGGTTATGTCCAGCAATGTGCTGATTGGCCGCCATTTGTGTGAGGATCTGTCTCTGGGTGTCCAGCTTCTCTATTAACGTCTGCACCAAACTAACGTCGCTCTCTGCGGAGAGAAGAGGCAATCATTGACGAGAGAGAACAATCCAGAGCATAAAGACAATCGATTATTGGTTTATGTTCAATATAAATCTGATATATTACATAGGCAGGCTCTGCTTCCTGTACAGCCAGATTCTCCCTGCCCCCCCCCCCCTTTTCATTCATTTTCTTTCAGTCGTTATGGCTCAGCCTTATAAGTGGGCGTTACCTATGAAGGGCCACTGATGAGGAAATACAACCGGTCCTGTTGTAGTGGGCCCAGGACTCATCCGTTAAACAGGGGGCGGGGCAACTTTATTGTTAGTTTCTGCCTAAATGATTTTACTATACCACACCCCCACTCCTATTGGCTTTCCAGGGCTTAAATTACATATTACATTTCCCTCGGCCCCATCAGTTCAACGGGGGGGGGGGCACACGGTGGGATTTTTAAAAAAATATACGGGGTGCAAGGGGATAAAGTCAGTGCCTCTGTCTCACTCCACCCCAAGGGGGTGGGTGGGGTGCCCCATAATTTATAACAGTGACCCAATACCTATGTAATGCAGCCTGCTTGGGAACACCCACCCATCGAGGTATTTTAATGTATAACTCCTCCCACTGCTTGCATCAGGACTGAGGGCTCTTGAGAGGAGTGCTGAGGCCGGGTGCGGCGAGCTGGCCCCTCCCACCAGCCATGATCTGTCTGCATTGCATAGAGAAGCACAGAGACCCGGTGATTACCTCACAGGGACTAAAGTAAGGTGTCATGAAAATGGAAAAGTTTTAATTTATTAATGTTATTAGCATGTTGATGGAGGGAAGGCAAAATAGAGGCAGAATAAACTTCAGCTTTAGGTTCCCTAACCCCCCCCCCCCCACTGATGTATACTTATTCCAGTGTTGGAGTGTGGAAGTGATAGACCCTCTGTCAGGTTTTTTTTTTTTTTTTTAATTGCTACCTGTGTCCCTGCTGAGAACATTAACCTTATTTGTCTTGGTGTCACTGAGACAGGAAGTGATGGGAATTCCAAAATGCTACAGGTGTCACCAGGACAGGAATGGAGGGGAAATCTACCAATTGGGGACACCTGTTCTGGTGACAGCTGTCTATGAGAGAGAATTCCTGTTGTGTCTCCAATACAGGAAGGACAGGGAAATCTACGCAACAGGACAGAACAAAACTCTCAATTTTCCTGCGGTCGCCGGGGGTTACACCAATTTTACACCTAGGGTTGGCGAACTCACCTTGTAGGCTCTGTATGAACATTCCCAGGCCGAAGCCGAGCATGAAGGTAAGGTAGATAACGAAAAAAGGGGAGCTTATGAACCAATGTTTCGAGTAGCTGCACTGACATTTGGCGACATTCTTCACATTGGCGGGAATTTCTGTCTTCGGCATATTCTCAACAATGCAGTTGCGTTGGGAACCTGAAATGATAAAAACGCAATTAGGATTAGGATCTGACAAGATGTAAAGATGTCCATAAATGATCAAGGGCTGTCGGGGTGTGGTCTAACTTTGGAAGCTGGGGGAGGGGCATTGTGTCTGCACCCTGGTGCTGCGCAGGGGCCCCCCGAGGATAAAGCGTGTTATTTAGGGAGGGAACGTTTGTCAGAGGCAAAAAGAGGGAGATATGCCAGTTCCCACCATACATTATGTAAGATGTTAACTGTTCCAGAGATTTTCTATTGCGATGGATATTATCCACCACAATTCATCCTACACACCGCCTGCCCCAGTGATGCTTCTATTGAAATTGATGGACAGATTTGTCCATTCTCTGTCTATGGGGAGAACCAACTTTCATCTAATGTCTTTGGGCAGATCCAACCTTCCTCTGATGTCTATAGGCAGATCTAACAGTGCTTTGATGTCTATGGGTGGATCTAACATCCTCTTAATATAAAAGGGCAGATTCTACTGTCCTTTGGGGTCTATGGGCGGATCCAATTGTCCTTTGGTGTCTATGGGCAGATCCAATTGTCCTTTGGGGTCTATGGGGGGGGGATCCAACTGTTCTCTGAGGTCTACGGAGGATCCAACTGTTCCCTGAGGTCTACGGGGGATCCAACTGTCCCCTGAGGTCTATGGGGGATCCAACTGTCCCCTGAGGTCTACGGGGGATTCAACTGTTCCCTGAGGTCTATGGGGGATCCAACTGTCCCCTGAGGTCTACGGGGGATCCAACTGTCCCCTGAGGTCTATGGGGGATCCAACTGTCCCCTGAGTTCTACATGGGATCCAACTGTCCCCTGAGGTCTACGGGGGATCCAACTGTCCCCTGAGGTCTACGGGGGATCCAACTGTCCCCTGAGGTCTACGGGGGGTCCAACTGTCCCCTGAGGTCTATGGCGGATCCAACTGTCCCCTGAGGTCTATGGGGGGATCCAACTGTCCTTTGGGGTCTATGGGGGGATCCAACTGTTCCCTGAGGTCTACGGGGGGATCCAACTGTTCCCTGAGGTCTACGGGGGGATCCAACTGTCCCCTGAGGTCTACGGGGGATCCAACTGTCCCCTGAGGTCTACGGGGGAATCCATCTGTCCCCTGAGGTCTATGGGGGAATCCAACTGTCCTTTGGCGTCTATGGCGGGATCCAACTGTTTCCTGAGGCCTATGGGGAGATCCAATGACCCTCTGTTGTCTATAAGTGGATCAAGTTGTCTGATGTCGATAGCCGGATCCAAGTATCCTCTCATGTCTATACCCAACTGTCCTCTGCTGTCTATGGGTGGATTCAACTGTCTACTAATATCTATGGGCAGATCCACCATCTTTGTACTCGTGAAAATTTCCCTCAAGTCCTCTATAGTGGCTTTGGTGCAAACACCAAGCAGGGGTTCATCTCCCTGAAAGGTCAACACAGCCAGAGAAAAACAAATGTCAGCACACTGTAGTCCAACACTTAAAGGGGTTGTAAACCCTCATGGTTTTTCACCTTAATGAATTCTATGCATTGGGGTGAAAAACCAATTGCGGTGCAGATCCCTCCTCCCCCAGTGCCCCCCCTGTTTTTACTTACCTGAACCCTCTTTCTCGCGCCGGGGATGAGCACATCAGCTCTGTCCTGATTGGCTAGATTGATAGCAGCGCAGCTATTGGCTCCTGCTGCTGTCAATCAAACCCAATGACGCCAGGGACGGGCCCGAGTCCTGCTGTCTGTGTCAATAGACGCAGCAGCAGGACACGGGAGTGCACCCGCACAGGTGTCCTGTGGGAGAGCGCTTCTCCGACGGGGCACTCGAGAAGAGGAGGAGCCAGGAGCGCCGCTGGGGGACCCCAGAAGAGGAGGATCAGGGCCACTCTGTGCAAAACCAACTGCACAGAGGAGGTAAATATAACATGTTTGGTATTGATTTTTTTTAAAACACAAACCTTTACAACCCCTTTAAAAGTAAAACTTTATTATTCCAGGACAATTACAAGAATCCCCACCTGGGACCTCCTCTGCTGACATGTTTCACCCACCATTGGGCTGAATAGAGGAGATGACCATTTTAGCCCAGTGTGGGTGAGGCACATCAGTGGAGGAGGTCCCGGGTGGGGCTTCTTGTAGTTGTCCTGGAATAATAATGTTTTACAAGCGTTGGACTCTACAGTGGGCTGACGGCTGTTTTTTCTGGCTCTGATGTCTATGGGTGGTCTATCAATCTGCTCTCACTTCACGGCACCCTGCGTGTTGCTTGCGGTCCTAACACTACTGAATTTAGAAGTGTCTCCACAATGGAAGCACATTCATTAAATGGATAGATGAGGGGCAGGTGAGCCTGGAGGCAGCCCAATCCCCCCTTAAAGGAGCACACTGGACACCCAGCAAGAGCACAATGGCAGCAAAGGTGTACAGTTTGTCCCCGGACCAAATTTACACCAGTAACAAACAAATGGCCCCTGCCCCCCCCCCCCCCTATAACTGCCCTTCACAGCAAGGAGCTCATGGAAGGGCAAACACATGAAAGACAAAAACAGAACATTCCAAAGCTCAACTCGCTGAAAGTTTGTGACCAGCGTTTGTCTTAATTGCACAACACAAAAATTCACATTTTGGACCACCTAATACCCTGGTGCTCAACCTGCTGCCTGGGGGGTCTCCTGTAACCTCATCGCCCCCCGCAGACAATACCTATCATAGAGTTCTAAGACTGGGACCTAGAGATGCCACCTCATCCCTTTAAACACATATGAATTACACAGGTTCTGTGGCTGATTAAGGCGGTAATTAAACCCACTTGGTGCCTTATCTGCATTTAATTAGCCTCGGATCCCGTGTAATTCATATGTGTTCCGGTTTAAAGGGATGAGGTGGCAACTCTACTGTGACCATCCATCTGTAAGGGGCAAAGATCCATAGCAGTCTATAAAATCACATCAGCAGTCCTCAGAAACTTCTATAGCAGAATGAAACTCAATAAATGTGTGTGGCCCTTTGGTGACATCAGGGGCCACACTTGATTCTCTCTATATCCACTAAAATAGACTCCCCCACTACTAAATACAGCAAATATGTGGCATTAATCTAGGTGCTCACCCTCCGGAGCTGGCGGATGGTCCGCAACCAGCGGCACGTTGTGCTGGTCATCGGTGGCCTCCGGGTCCAGTAGGCATTCAGTAGATCGGGCATTGTAGTTGGGGCCTGGGGTCCCCTCAGAACAACCCTCTGTGGAAACCATGATGGTATCTGATGAGGACAAGGAGCAGTGGTCACAGGAAATACAGCAGATGACCCAGAGGGGAGGAGGACACACAGAGGAATGTGCCTGGGGGGGGGTATATATAGTGAGACCCAACCTCTGATCCCCTCCCCCTCCCAACACAGCTGCCCCCCCCCCCCCCCCACCTCCCTGATAACTAGGCAGGTGATAAGAGGGGCATTTACATTTAATTGCTACAGTTCAAAGTCTAATTTTGTTGGAAAAAAAGATCTTCTGCTACAACTTTATACATTGTAACTTTTTTTTTATTCAAAAAAAGTATCAAAATGGGCAATAAATATAAATGCTGATAAAGAAATGTTGGATTACATTATAACCATTTTTTATATTCCAAAAAGTTTTTATTGGTATAGAATTGGGAATACAGTCATAATGTGAATGATAGACATGTGCAGTGCCAAAAAAATTGTTCGTTTTCGTTTCATTCGTTTTTTTTTCTTTGTTTTTGGGTCATTCGCTATGATCGCAATTCGTAAATTAGTAAAATCGTAAATTCATAAATTCATACATTCGTAAATTAGAAAATTCGGAAATTCGAAAATCCGAAAATTTGAAAATCTGGAATAGTAACTAACTATTAAATTAGGTATAGGTATTGTAATTTCCTTTCAAATTTGGCTGTTAGTGAAAGTAATGAATACAAATTTATCCCAAGTTACGAATTATCCGAAATAACAAATGCCGCAGCTAAACAAATGGAACGGAAGAAATTAATAATATATAATAATAATAAAAAGTTTTTATTATTATTATTTATTATTATTAATTCATGATGTTCCATTCGTTTGGATACGGCATTCGTTATTTCGGATAATTCGTAACTTGGGATAAATTTGTATTTGTTACATTCACTAACAGCCAAATTTGAAAGGTATTACAATACCTAGAATTGAATTAGTTAGTAATAGTTAAGTTATTATTAGATAATTATTATTTAAGATTTCCGAATTTACAAATTTACGAATTTATGAATGTACGAATTTAAGAATTTACGAATTTACAAATTTACGATTGTACGAATTTAAGAATTTGCAAATGTACGAATTTACGAATGTACGAATTTACAAATTTTTGAATATTCGAATTTATGAATGTTTGGAAAAATTTGTTAAATGGGTTTTTGTTAATTCGGATATTTCCAAATTAAAGAATTTGTCGAAATTCGTTAAAAAACTAATTCGGAACTAAACGAATTGCACATGTCTAGTGTATGATGAAAGGACATGTTCCTGTGTTATACGGGATCTACATGGTAACAAATTGAGCAAATTTTACTGGAGATCCTCACCTAGATACTGAAAGTGGAACTTCATCCAAAAGGGGAAGTTCTGCTTGTTTGACACTTTTTGGGGTGGGCGGGAGGGAGGGGGGTATCTGGTTCTGACGGGTAGCCGCTCTCACTTCCACTCGGATTGCGGATTGCCACAGCGATCCGAGTGGAAGTTCTGCCCCCCTCCTTCCTTTCGCAGCCTTCGGGGACCCATCACAGGTCCCAGGAGACAGCGGGACCATTATTATTATTATACAGGATTTATATAGCGCCAACAGTTTGCGCAGCGCTTTACAACATGAGGACAGACAGTACACTTACAATACAAATCAATACAGGAGGGATCAGAGGGCCCTGCTCGTTAGAGCTTACAATCTAGACCATTCACAAAATGCATGCACAGTGGGAAGCCAGCTGTACAGCCTCAAGCAAACACAGGAGAAAAAGCACTAGTGTCAACGGGGGCTTAATGATATCCCCCCCCCCCCCTTCTGTGCTACCATTTAACCTCTTCCCACCTACACTGTAGCCGAAAGGCGGCTACAACACGGGCTCATATTGCTGGGAGGGCGTCTATTAGACATGAGCACTGACAAAAAATTTGTTCGTTTTCATTTTCGTTTCATTCGTTTTTTGCTTTTTTTTGGAAATTCTGAGTTTTCGGAAATTTGGAAAGTCGAAAATTCGGAGTTTCGAAAATTCGGAGATTCGAAAATTCAGAAATTTTGAGAATTTTCAAATTTTGAATTTTCGGATTTCCGATTTTCGAATTTCCGAATTCCGAATTTCCAAATTTTCGGAATTAGAAAATTCTGAAATTCAAAAATTCGAAAATCCTAAAATCTGAAAAAAGAAAGAAAATCAGTAAAATTCAAAATAATAATTCTAGGTATTGGAATTTCCTTTCAAATTTGGCTGTTAGTGAACGTAACGAATACGAATTTATCCGAAGTTACAAATTATCTGAAATAACGAATGCCGCATCTAAACAAATGGAACGGAACAAATTAATAAAAAATAATTAATAATAATAAAAAGGTTTTATTATTATTTATTATTAGATCATTACGTTCCATTTGTTTAGATGCGGCATTCATTATTTCAGATAATTTGTGACTTCGGATAAATTCATATTTGTTACGTTCACTAACAGCCAAATTTGAAAGGAAATTCCAATACCTATAATTTAATAGTTAGTTATTATTAGTTAGTTATTATTTCAGATTTTCGGGATTTCGAATTTTCAGATTTTCATTCTTTTGAATTTTTTAGATTTTCAAATTTCCAAATTTTAGAATTTTTAAATTTATGACATTTTCTAAATGTTCCAATTTATGAAATTTAAAATTTACGAAATTTAGAATCTCCGAATTTCGAATTTTCAGAAATTCGCAAATTTGAAAAATCGGAAATTTAGAATTTCGGAAATACGCAAATTTCGAAAATTCAGAAATTAAAAAAAAATTCGGAAATTTCGGAATTAATGAATTTGTCAAAAGTTCGTTAAAAAAATGAATTCGGAACGAAAGGAATTGCACAAGTCTAGTGTCTATGGACGTTCTCCCATAATCGCTCTGCCCGTGCGGCCTCCTGTGGCGCCAATCGGCAGGAATCTGTGATCCTTAGGACACAGCTTATCAGATCGGGGTAAAGAGCCAATCGCAGCTGTTCAGTGTAAATGGTATTTGCTGGTTATTGGCGGTCTTCTTCTCTTATTGGCGGTCCTCGTTTCTTATTGGCGGTCCTCTTCTGGCGGTCCTCTTCTCTTATTGGCGGTCCTCTTCTCTTATTGGCGGTCCCCTTCTCTTATTGGCGGTCCTCTTCTCATGCTGATAGCGTGAGAGGAGAGCCGATATCTGGCAAATCCACACAGGGGGACAACTACAATGATCATCAGTGCAGCTTCATCGTGCCCATCAGGAATGCCTGTCAGTGCCGCCTCACCAGTGCACATCGGTGAAGGAGAAATAATACTTATTTAGAAAATTTTCTAACAAACTAAAACTTTTATTTTTTCAAAGTTTTTGGCCTTTTTTTGTTTATTTTAACAAAAAATAAAAACCCCAGTTGTGATTAAATACCACCAAAAAAAAAAAAAAAAAAAAGCTCTGTCTCGAAAAAAAAAAAAAAATGATAAAAATTTTTAATTGGGTACAGTGTAGCATGACTGAACAATTGTCATTGGAAGTGTGAGAGTGCTGAAAGCTGAACATTGGCCTGGACAGGAAGGGGGTGAAAGTGCCTTGAAAAAGTATTCATACCCCTTGAAATTTTCCACATGTTGTCATGTTACAATCGAAAACATAAATGTATTTTATTGGGATTTTATGTGATAGACCAACACAAAGTGGCGCATAATTGTGAAGTGGAAGGAAAATGATAAATGGTTTTCAACATTTTTTTTACAAATACAAAGGTTTTTTTTTTTGTTTTGTCTTTTTACAAAAGTTTTTGGAAAATGTGGAAAGAAAATGAACACATGTGTAAAAAAAAAAAAAAAAAAAATATTGTCAACTCATAAGATTTTATTGTGTTATCTGATCGCTCCTGTATTGTATTGTAACTGTACTGTCTTCACTCCACATTGTAAAGGGCGGCGCAAACTGTTAGCGCTATATAAATCCGGTATATAAAATAATAACCATAATATAAATCCTGTATATAAATAACCATAATATAAATCGGGTATTATAATATAAATCCTGTAAAATATAAATCCTGTATTATAATTATATAAATCCTGTATAATTTTATTATTATACTACATGATTTATTTATATATTATTATTATACAGGATTTATTCTTATTATTCAGGATTTATTTAATATATGAATAAATCCTGAATAATAATAATAATAATTATTATTTTTAATAATAATAATAATAATAATTATTATTATTATTTTTATCATTTATAACAGCGGCCCTGTACCTATGTAATGCAGCCTGCCTAAGAACGTCCACTCCTCCATTCTAACACCCGCCCATTGAGGCGTTTTAATATTTGCATAACTCCTCCCACTGCTTGCATTAGGACTGAGGGCCCTCGAGAGGAGTACTGAGGCCGGGTGCTGGAGTGTTTTCTGGAAGCTGCAGCACCCTTCCGGCCCCTCCCACCAGTCATGATCTGCCTGCATTGCATAGAGAAGCACAGAGACCCGGTGATGACATCACAGTGACTAAAAGAAGGTATGTCATGAAAATGGAAAAGTTTTCATT
Source organism: Aquarana catesbeiana (assembly GCF_042186555.1). Lineage (NCBI taxonomy): Eukaryota > Metazoa > Chordata > Amphibia > Anura > Ranidae > Aquarana > Aquarana catesbeiana. Next base: position 15,156,722 of record NC_133330.1, read on the forward strand.
TATAAATGTCATTAGCATGTTGATGGGGGGGGGGCGGGGGAGAACCAGAGAAGGCAAAGCATGAGCCAATAAAAATTCAGTTTTAGGCCCCCCCCCTCGCTGATGTATGATTATTCTAGTGGTGGATGGAGTGTGGAAGTGATAGACCCTCTGTCTGGTTTTTTTTTTATTGCTGCCAGTGTCCCAGCTGAGAAGATTCACCCTATTTTTTGTCTTGGTGCCACTGAGACCGGAAGTGTCGGGCATTCCAAAATGGAATAACAGGAATGGAGGGGAAATCTACCCAATGGGGACACCTGTTCTGGTGACAACTATCTATGGAGAGAATTCCTGTTGTGTCTCCAATGCAGGAAGGACAGGGATGCGTGCTTGGATCGGGGTCTGGTATGGATCTTGGGGGGGGAGGACCCCACGCCGTTTTTTTGGCGTAGGGGGTTCCACTTAAAATCCATACCAGACCCAAGGGCCAGGTATGCTCTTGGAGGGGGAACCCATGCAGGTTTTTTATTTAAAATTTGGCGTGGAATTCCCCCTCAAGATTCATACCAAACAGGATCCAAGTCGGATCCCTGTTCAATATGAGTCGGTACCCCGTCGGGTTGCATTGGAAATGGCAAACCGCAGCTAAATGCAATCGCAGTTAATCGCACTGTACCAATGCAGCTGATCGCAGTGCCTGGAGTCTTGAATTTCACAGAAAAAAAAAACATGCTTTTAACTGCCGCAGAATAGCCGTCCGTTTGAAAGGCGCCTAAGAGGCAAAAAAAAAAAAAAACGATTAGATAAGCACCCGAACGACCACAACATACAGGGATATATAATGTAATACTGACATATAATCACACACATAGGTTGGACTTGATGTCTTTTTACAACCTCGCCTACTATGTAACTATGTTTATCCAAACAGGACACGCAGGCAGGACCTTTGTTCCCCATCATCTCCAAAAACAAAGCAATTTTTCCTAAGCTGGCGGTTCAATAGTAGATCTTATTTTTTTTAACCCCTTTGTGACAATGGGTAAAAAAATAAAAATCTTACAGTGGAACGTCACTCTCTCAATCAACACTGACTAGTTTTAATCCTTATGCTGTTAGTAAATGGATTGAAAAGTAAAATAAAACAAGTAAATCTGATGTACTTTCCTAAGTGATTGCTCTGTAAAATAAATCATGGAGACACAGATGGGGGGGGCGTTGCTGTGCATGTTTAAAATTAGTTAAATAGTATTTTTGGCTTGTGGTGCTCAGATGCCGTGTAGTGGTGCTTTAACGCCTGAACAAAATATCATTCTCTGCTGCAGAAAAGTGCTTTTGGATATGTTGTAGTGCTAGTTCCACTGGGTTTGCACACCAAATTTGGGGTCCCTAGCTTCAAGGGGACCCAAGATACGGGGCCCCAAAGTCGGTCAACTGTGTCCATCTGCAACAATGTCATTTCGGGACCCTTTGGGTCCAGAGACCCCAAATTTTGGCTGCCGCTAGGGGGGCATCTAGGAACCCTTAACTACCGAATTTGAAGTTCGGGGGACCTATGGCTGCAAATGGGCACAGTGAGGCTGCAAATGGGCATTGTTGACCCTCTTTTCCACTTACAGTAGTTGCGCATTTCTCACCCTAGGCTTATACTCGAGTCAATACGTTTTCCCAGTTTTTTGTGGTAAAATTAGGTGCCTCGGCTTATATTCGGGTCGGCTTAAACTTGAGTATATAAGGTTTTTTCCTCATTAATGTATACACAGTACCCCATATTGACAGAAAAACACAGAATTGTTGACATTTTTGCAGATTTATTAAAAAAGAAAAACTGAAATATCACATGGTCCTAAGTATTCAGACCCTTTGCTGTGACACTCATATATATAACTCTGGTGCTGTCCATTTCTTCTGATCATCCTTGAGATGGTTCTACATCTTCATTTGAGTCCAGCTGTGTTTCATTATACTGATTGGACTTGATTAGGAAAGCCACATACCTGTCTATATAAGACCCTACAGCTCACAGTGCATGTCAGAGCAAATGAGATTCATGAGGTCAAAGGAACTGCCTGAAGAGCTCAGAGACAGAATTGTGGCAAGGCACAGATCTGACCAGAGTTACAAAAAATTTCTGCTGCACTTAAGATATAATATATAAGACAAGAGATGGTCAGCGGTTGCGGACAAGATACAAGAGATGGTTAGAGGCTGCGGGCATATTACAGGAGATGGTCAGAGACTGCAGACATGATACAAGAAATCAATGTAGCCTCACCAGTGCCCATCAAATGCAGCCTCACTGTGCCCATCCATGCAGCCTCACTTTGCCTTTCATTGCAGCCTCACTGTGCCTTTCATTGCAGCCTCACTGTGCCCATCATTGCAGCCTCACTGTGCCCATCATTGCAGCCTCACTGTGCCCATTATTGCAGCCTCACTGTGCCCATCATTGCCGCCTCACCATGCCCATCATTGCCGTCTTACCGTGCCCATCATTGCCGTCTTACCGTGCCCATCATTGCCGTCTTACCGTGCCCATCATTGCTGCCTTACCGTGCCCTCATTGCAGCCTCACCATCATTGCAGCCTTACTGCGCCCATCATTGCCGCCTCACTGTGCCCATCATTGCAGCCTCAACGTGCCCATCATTGCAGCCTCACATGCACATCATTGTAGCCTCACCGTGCCCATCATTGCAGCCTCACCGTGCCCATCATTGCAGCCTCACCGTGCCCATCATTGCAGCCTCACTGTGCCCATCATTGCAGCCTCACCATCATTGCCGCCTTACTGTGCCCATCATTGCAGCCTCACCGTGCCCATCATTGCAGCCTCACCATCATTGCCGCCTTACTGTGCCCATCATTGCAGCCTCACCATGCCCATCATTGCAGCCTCACATGCCCATCATTGGCGCCTCACCGTGCCCTCATTGCAGCCTAACCATCATTGCCGCCTTACTGTGCCCATCATTGCTGCCTCACCGTGCCCTCATTGCAGCCTCACCATCATTGCAACCTTACTGTGCCCATCATTGCAGCCTCACATGCCCATCATTGCAGCCTCACATGACCATCATTGCCGCCTCACCGTGCCCATCATTGCAGCCTCACCGTGCCCTCATTGCAGCCTCACCATGATTGCCGCCTCACCGTGCCCATCATTGCCGCCTCACCGTGCCCATCATTGCCGCCTCACCGTGCCCATCATTGCAGCCTCACCGTGCCCATCATTGCAGCCTCACCGTGCCCATCATTGCCGCCTCACCGTGCCCATCATTGCCGCCTCACCGTGCCCATCATTGCCGCCTCACCGTGCCCATCATTGCAGCCTCACCGTGCCCATCATTGCCGCCCTTACCGTGCCCATCATTGCCGCCTCACCGTGCCCATCATTGCCGCCTCACCGTGCCCATCATTGCAGCCTCACCGTGCCCATCAATGCCGCCTCACCGTGCCCATCATTGCCGCCTCACCGTGCCCATCATTGCCGCCTCACCGTGCCCATCATTGCCGCCTCACCGTGCCCATCATTGCAGCCTCACCGTGCCCATCATTGCCGCCTCACCGTGCCCATCATTGCCGCCTCACCGTGCCCATCATTGCCGCCTCACCGTGCCCATCATTGCCGCCTCACCGTGCCCATCATTGCCGCCTCACCGTGCCCATCATTGCCGCCTCACCGTGCACACCATTGTAGCCTCACCGTGCACATCATTGTAGCCTCACCGTGCCCATCATTGCAGCCTCACCGTGCACACCATTGTAGCCTCACCGTGCACATCATTGTAGCCTCACCGTGCACAATGTGACTTTACAACCTCTTTAAGTTATAATTTATATTCCAAAGAATGAGACTGACGAAAAAAGAATGGGAAAAAAACCCTTTATAAAATCTGAGAACACAACACACATCTATATACAATAATTACAAAAATTACAAAAAGTAGAACACAATGTAGCGATGATCGGAGGTTTCCTTTCCATGATGTTTGCGGATATCAGAACAAAATATAAATCTCCCTGAACAGCAGGAGGCTCTCCCTGATTGGATGGAGAGTTCAGATTGTACAGAGATCATACAATCTCCAATCAGGTTGGAACATGTGTGGCCGGCTGTTGGAGAAATTTGTTTTTTCCTTTTGGGGATCCAATTTGGAAAGGCGAAAGAGGAACTCGGACACGCCGCACCGGCTCACAGTCCTGCGGGGTTATATCCAGCAATGTTCTGATTGGCCACCATTTGTGTGAGGATCTGGCTCTGAGCGTCCAATCTCTCTGTGAACGTCTGCAGAAAATTCTTGTAATGTACTGCGGAGAGAAAAGACAATCAGTGACGGAGGAGAACAATCCAGAGCATAAAGACAATCGATTTATGTTCAATATAAATCTTCTATAAGTGATCCTATCAGAGAGAGGTGTGATGTCATTACATAGGCGAGCTCTGCTTCCTGTACAGCCTGACTCTCCTTGGCCCCACTCCTACTTACCGGGGCTTTACATTTCCCTGGGCCCCGTCAGTTCAACAGGGGGGCCCACGAGGTGGAACTTTTTTTAAAAAAAGTGTATGGGGTGTAAGGGGATAAAGTCAGTGCCGCTGTCTCGCTGCACACAAAGGGGGTGGGTGGGGTGGCGGCAGGATTGGGGAGGGGGGCCCCCCCATCATTCATAACAGCGGCCCAGTACCTTTGTAATGCAGCCTGCCTAGGAACACCCTCCTTTATTCTAACACCCGCCCATCGAGGCATTTTAATATTTGCATAACTCCTCCCACTGATTGCATTAGGACTGAGGGCCCTCGAGAGGAGTTCTGAGGCCGGGTGCTGGGATGTTTTCTGGAAGCTGCAGCACCCTTCCGGCCCCTCCCACCAGTCATGATCTGTCTGCATTGCATAGAGAAGCACAGAGACCCGGTGATGACATCACAGGGACTAAAAGAAGGTATGTCATGAAAATGGAAAAGTTTTAATTTAAAAATGTCATTAGCATGTCGATGGGGGGAGAGAACCAGGGAAGGCAAAATAAAAGCTGATTAAACTTCAATTTTAGCCCCCCCCCCCCCTCACTGATGTACGATTATTCTAGTGTTGGATGGAGTGTGGAAGTGATAGACCCTCTGTCAGGTTTTTTTTATTGCTGCCTGTGTCCCTGCTGAGAAGATTCACCCCATTTGTCTTGGTGTCACTGAGACAGGAAGTGATGGGAATTCCAAAATGTAACAGGTGTCACCATAACAGGAATGGAGGGGAAATCTACCCAATGGGGACACCTGTTCTGGTGACAACCGTTTATGGAGAGAATTCCTATTGTGTCTCCAATACAGGAAGGACAGGGAAATCTACACACAGTGGCGGCTCATCCATAAGGGGGGCACAGGGGTGCCGCCCCCCTAATCCATGCGCCCAGCCCCTAATCTACATGCGGGGCGCCGGACGCATGGATTTCTATGGGATTTTTTTTTTTATGCACATGATTAGAGCCTGAGGTTCTAATTGGCTTCAAACAAGGGTGGGCTCGGGGCGCAGAGCACTGCGCCCTGAGCCCACCCAGTTGTGTTACAATAGCTAATAATTATTCGCTATTGTCTTCCTGATTCTCCTCCCGGCCAATCAGGAAGCGGGTCCTGAGACCCAATTGGCCAGAGAGTTGGTTTGGGGGAAAAAAAATAAAACAATAGGGTTGGACTCTTCCCTACTCCATCCAAAAAAAAAGTTTTGGCTTTCGATAATTGTATGAAAGTTCAGCAGGGAAGCTCATCACACCCGCTGATATATAGACGCCTCTAATTTATAGATCTTTATAGGAAATAAATAAAATATGGAACAGCAAAGCAGAAATGTGAAAGTAACATCAGATTTGTCTTCAGTAATGAGTTACAATGTGTCCTCTCTGGGAACATACGACAGGTTCTCTTCATACGAGACACAAGTCTATCTCCTCCTTTCTACAGAGGGATGGAGAGGATCACCTAACAATGGAGCAAAGAGCGCCAAACTGCAGCCATTGCCTATAGCAACCCAGTTCACTTCTGTCTCTATTTTCCTGCGGTTGTCGGGGGTTACAGCAGGTTACACCTGGGGTTGGCAGACTCACCGTCTTGGTACACCATGTACAGGATCAGGGGTAGTCCGGTCATGATGAAAAGGCAGGTAAGGGCCAACGCGAAGATCATCCAGGGAAGTTTCGAGCAGCTGCACCGATGGCACGATTTTCTTTTTGGAATGTTCTCAAAAACGCAGTTGAGTTCTGAAACTGAAATGATAAAACGCAATCACAGATTAGATTGGGATCTGACCAGTTGTAAAGATGTCCATAGATGAAGGGCAGTCGGGGTGTGGTCTAACTTTGGAAGCTGGGGGAGGGGCATTGTGTCTGCACAGTGGCGCTGCGGAGGGGCCCAGAGGAAGAAGTAGGCCCTTTAGGGGAGTGTTTGTCAGAGGCAAAAAAAGGGAGATATGCCAGTTCCCAGGATACAGAAGATGTAAGATGTAAACCCTTCCAGAGATTTTCCAACATGATGGATTATCCACCACAATTCATCCTGTACACCACTTGCCCTAGTGAGGCTTCCATTGAAACTTATGGACAGATCTGTCTGTCCGATGATGTTTATGGGTGGAGCCAACTGTCCTCTAATATCAAAGGGCAGACCCTACCATCTTCTAATATCTATGGGCTTATCAACTGTCCTCTGATGTCTATAAGCAAACCCACCCAGCCGTTCTCTGTAGGCAGACCCAACCGCCCTCTCATGTCTGTAGGCAGACCCAACCGCCCTCTCTTGTCTGTAGGCAGACCCAACCGCCCTCTCGTGTCTGTAGGCAGACCCAACCGCCCTCTCGTGTCTGTAGGCAGACCCAACCGCCCTCTCGTGTCTGTAGGCAGACCCAACCGCCCTCTCGTGTCTGTAGGCAGACCCAACCGCCCTCTCGTGTCTGTAGGCAGACCCAACCGCCCTCTCGTGTCTGTAGGCAGACCCAACCGCCCTCTCGTGTCTGTAGGCAGACCCAACCGCCCTCTCGTGTCTGTAGGCAGACCCAACCGCCCTCTCGTGTCTGTAGGCAGACCCAACCGCCCTCTCGTGTCTGTAGGCAGACCCAACCGTCCTCTCGTGTCTGTAGGCAGACCCAACCGTCCTCTCGTGTCTGTAGGCAGACCCAACCGCCCTCTCGTGGCTGTAGGCAGACCCAACCGCCCTCTCGTGGCTGTAGGCAGACCCAACCGCCCTCTCGTGGCTGTAGGCCCAACCATCCTCTCATGTCTGTAGGCAGACCCAACCATCCTCTCATGTCTGTAGGCAGACCTAACCGCCCTCTCACGTCTGTAGGCAGACCCAACCGTCCTCTCATGTCTGTAGGCAGACCCAACTGTCTTCTCATGCTTGTAGGCAGACCCAACCGCCCTCTCATGCCTGTAGGCAGACCCAACCGCCCTCTCATGCCTGTAGGCAGACCCAACCGCCCTCTCATGCCTGTAGGCAGACCCAACCGCCCTCTCATGCCTGTAGGCAGACCCAACCGTCCTCTCATTTCTGTAGGCAGACCCAACCGTCTTCTCATGATTGTAGGCAGACCCAACCGTCCTCTCATGTCTGTAGGCAGACCCAACCGTCCTCTCATGTCTGTAGGCAGACCCAACCGTCCTCTCATGTCTGTAGGCAGACCTAACCGCCCTCTCACGTCTGTAGGCAGACCCAACCGTCCTCTCATGTCTGTAGGCAGACCCAACCGCCCTCTCATGTCTGTAGGCAGACCCAACCGTCCTTTGATGTCTATGCACAAGTGAAGATTTCCCTCAAGTCTGTTATAGTGGCTCTGGTGCAAACACCAAGCAGGGGTTCCCCCTCCCGAAAGGTCAACACACTGTAGAGTCCCAACGCTTGTAAAACTATTATTCCAGGACAACTATAAGAATCCCCACTTTGGGACTGCCTCTGCTGACACGTTTCACCCACCAATGGGCTGAATATTGGAGATGACCCTTTTAGCCCAGTGTAGATGAAATACATCAGCAGAGGAGGTCCCAGGTGGGGCTTCTTGTAGTCGTCCTGGAATAATAAAGTTCTATAAGGGTTGGGCTCTACAGCATGCAGTGATTGCAGCATTCTAGTCTGCATCTCCCCCAAGGTAATACTTAAAATCTGGCCTGTTAGTGGGTCCTGAGGACAGGAGTTGAGAACCACTGCTTTAAGGGCAATGATCTCCAGCAGTCTATAAATCACATCAACAGCCCTCAGCAACTCCTATTGAATGAAACGCAATAAATATAATGTGTGGCCCTTTGGTGACATCAGGGGCCACACTTGAGTCCCTTTATATCAGCACTACCCTAATATATAGACACCCCCACTACTAAATACAATAAATATATAGATTTGTGGCATTAGTCTGGGTGCTCACCCTCAGGAGCTGGCGTTTGGTCCGCATCCGGCGGCAGGTTGTGCGGCTCATCGGTGGCGTCCGCATCCAATAGGCATACGGTAGATCGGGCATCGTAGTTGGGGCCCGGGGTCCCCTCAGAACAACCTTCTTTGGAAATCATGATGCAAGCTGATGAGGACAGAGAGAGGGGTCGCAGGAAATACAGCAGTGGGGAGGAGGACACACACAGAGGACTGCTGGAATGTGACTGGGAAGGGTGTATATAGTGGGACCTCTGCTCTCCCCCCCCAACTAGGCAGGTGATAAGAGGGGCATTTAAATTTAACTCTGTCACAACTGAAAGTCTCATTTTGCTGGGAAGAAACTTCTGCTACAACTTTATACATTGTAACTTTTTTTTTTAATTCAAAAAAGTATCGAAATGGGCAATAAATATGAATGCTGATAAAGAAATGTTGGATTATGTTGTAACCTTTTTTTTTTTTTTTTTTTATTCCAAAAAGTTTTTTTAGTTTAGAAATGGGCATAGAGTCACAATGTGAATGATGAAAGGACATGTTCCTATGTTACACAGGATCTACATGGTGGCAAATTTTACCAGAGATCCTCACCTAGATACTGAAAGAGGAAGTAAACCCTGATGAGTTTTTATCTCCCTGCAAAGTAAACGCATAATGGGCTAGTAGGCATCGCTTACTAGCCCGTTATGTTGCACTTACCTGGAAACGAAGCCAGCGATAAGAATGGGCTCGGGCGTGATCGCACACTCCACGTGCAGAGCCCGCCAGGAAGTCGGCGCGGCGCTATTCACAGGCAGTGAGACATTTTCCCAATGTGCGGCTGCAGAGATGGGGAAATGTCTCACTGCCTGTGATTAGCGCCGTGCCGACTTCTTGGCGGGCTCTGCATGTGGGGTGTGCGAACACGCCCGAGCCCATCCTTAGCCGGCGATGTCCCTGCTGGTGGAAGCATCCATCTTCGCCCCTCTTCCTTCCTGGGGGGGCCGCAGACTCCAGCTCTGTGACTGGCCGGAGTCGCGTGACGCATGGGAGCCGACGGTCACGTAACAGGCCCTTTAGAAACGCCACGATCGTGCCCTTATATGGGCAGCTTTGAAAAGGCTTTACTGCCGGTTTCCCTTATGACGAATGACGGCGGCAGCACCTGACAGCCAAACCGAAAAACGGCTGCGGTGCCGACATCGCGGGGCTCCCTGGACAGGTAAGTGTTCATATATTAATATTTTTTTCTCAGGTGGAGCACATCGCTTTAACTGCTTGCCGACCAGCCACCGCCATTATACGGCAGCAGGTTGGCATGGCTGCGCGAATCGCCATAGTTTTATGTCGGCCGCTTTAAAAGCAACAGGGAGAGCGCTGCTGGAGCCAAAGCCCGTGGCCGCGATGCCCACCAGCCAACCGCAATCGCTCCACAGAGAGCCAGAACGGGGATCTGTGTATGCAGACAAACAGATCCCCGTTCTGACAGGGGAGTAGAGAGAGAGATCTGCTGTTCCTACTGATCAGGAACAGCGATCTCTCTTTCTCCAGTCAGTCCCCTCCCCCCCACAGTTAGAAACACCTCCCAGGGAACACCTAACCCCTTGATCCCCCCCCCTAGTGTTAACCCCTTCCCTACCAGTGGCATTTATACAGTAATCAGTGGCTATTTTTATAGCACTGATCGCTGTATAAATGACAACGGTCCCAAAAAAAAAAAAAAAGTGTCAAAAGTGTCCGATCTGTCCGCCGCAATGTCGCAGTTCCGCTAAAAATCGCAGACCGCTGCCATTACTAGTAAATAATAAAAATGCCATAAATATATCCCCTATTTTGTAGACGCTATAACTTGTGCGCAAACCAATCAATAGACGCTTATTGCGATTTTTTTTTATTTTTTATTTACCAAAAATATGTAGAACACATTTTGGCCTAACCTGATGAAGAAACTTGTTTTTTTTTTCCATTTTTTTTTGGATATGTATTCTAGCTAAAAGTTAAAAAATACTGCTTTTTTTTTTTTTTTTAAATTGTCGGTCTTTTTGTTTATAGCGCAAAAAATAAAAAACTGCAGAGGTGATCAAATACCACCAAAAGAAATCTCTATTTGTGGGGGGAAAAAAAAAAGGACGTCAATTTTGCTTGGGTATAACGTCGCACGACCGCGCAATTTGTCAGTTAAAGCGACGCAGTGCCGAATCGCAAAAAAAATGGCCCGGTCATTAAGGGGGGCAAATCCTTCCGGGCCTTAAAGCGGGGGTCCACCCACACCGCCAAAAAAAAATAATATTAAAAGCCAGCAGCTGCAGTATTTGTAGCTGCTGGCTTTTAATATTATTTTTTTTTAATACATGGCCACTTACCTGTCCCAGGGTCCAGCGATGTCGGCAGGGGACGCCGAGAACCCGCTCGGTTCTCGGCAGCTGCAGCCGCCATCCTAGGTGAGGGAATCAGGAAGTGAAGCGTTGCGGCTTCACTTCCCGGTTCCCTACCGCGCATGCGCGAGTCGCGCTGCGCGTCCCAAGTGGTCCCCGCTCTCTCCTGGGAGCTGTGTGTTCCCAGGAGACAGCGCGGTGGGGACGGGAAGAGGCGTAGACTCCCATGGGAGTCTATGCCGGAAGTGGGTGCAAATACCTGTCTTAGACAGGTATCTGCATCCCCCTCCCCCCTGAAAGGTGTCAAATGTGACACCGGAGGGGGGGAGGGTTCCGAAAAGCGGAAGTTCCATTTTTGTGTGGAACTCCGCTTTAAGTGGTTAAATTAGAAAGCAGGTCAGGTGACAATTGTAGGTAAATTCTGTGTTAAAATCCTATTAGATGTTTGCTCAGGAGGTGTTTAGAGGTAAATATCGCCTCCTACGGCTGTGTTTACACCACATAGTACATACACCACATGTGTGTGTCTCGGGTGGGTGCGGGGGAGGGGTGGGAGTTTGGTGCATTGATGATCACATTCCTGTGGGACCTGTTTTGATGACCTTGTAGTAATTCTTTACCTGGAGATTAACCCAGCAGGAGGCGGAATGTCACACCTTATCGGGAACCTCCCAGGGCAGATCCTCCCGTCTTCCTACAGATTGGAAATGTGATTATACAAAACAGGAGACGCAGGCAGGAACTTTGTTCCCCATCGTCTCCAAAAACAACATCTTTTTTTTTTCCTTAAACTGGTCATACGTTAGTAAAACCCACTTTTTTTTTAACCCCTTTGAGATTGAAGGTAAAACAAATTTAACCACTTAAGGACCGGAAGGATTCCCCCCCCCCCCTTAATGACCAGGCCATTTTTTGAGATACGGCACTGCGTTGCTTTATGGTATTTGATCACTTCTGCGGTTTTTATTTTTTGCGGTATAAACAAAAAAAAAAAAAAAGAGCGACAATTTTGAAAAAAAAAAAAAATTATATATAATAATTTTTTTTTTTTTTTTCAAAATTGTCACTCTTTTTTTTGTTTATAGCGCAAAAAATAAAAACCGCAGAGGTGATCAAATACCACCAAAAAGAAAGCTCTATTTGTGTATATTTTCTACTTTTTCTTGTAATATGCAAAAAAAAAAATGTAAAAAAAATGAATTTCTTCATCAGTTTAGGCCAATATATATACTTCTACATATTTTTGGTAAAAACAAAAAAAATCGCAATAAGCGTATTTTGATTGATTTGCCCAAAAGTTATCACGTTTACAAAATAGGGGATATATTTATTGCATTTTTATTATTATTTCTTTTTTTTTTTTTTTTTACTAGTAATGGCGGTGATCTGCGATTTTTAGTGGGACAGTGACATTTTATACAGCGATCAGAGCTATAAAAATGCACTGATTACTGTATAAATGTCACTGTCAGGGAAGGGGTTAACACTAGGGGGCGATCAAGGGGTTAAATGTTCCCTAGGGAGGTGCTTTCTAACTGTGGGGAGGGGGAGAAGGAGAGAGATCGCTGATCACTAGGAACAGACAATCTCACTCTACTCCCCTGACAGAACGGGGATGTTTGTTTACACTGGCAGATCCCCGTTCTGCCTCTCTGTGAAGCGATCGTGGGTGGCCGGCGGACATAGAGTCCGCCGGACCCGCCCCCCCCACCGCTAGCGAATTGGTACACGCGCGCGCCCACATATCGCCCAGGAGACCCAACGATTCGCGCAGGAGAGCCAACCTGGTGCAGTACAACTGCGGCGGCTGGTAGGCAAGTAAGTTAAAAGGAGATAAAGACACATAGGTGGGCTGCACGGTGCCCGATCACTACGATCGCCAATTGTGAGAGCCGGGTCTCTGTGCTTGGGCGCGCGCCGTGCAGTGTGAGCTCCCGGCACAAACACGGGTACACATATAGGCAGCCTCATGGAAGCAGTTCCACTTCGGTGAGGCCACATATACCCCTGTATCGCCGAAAATAAGACCTAGCGTGATTGTCGGTGATGGCTGCGATATAAGCCCCACCCCCCAAATAAGCCCTAGTTAAAGTCCTTGTAGGTCTGATTTTCAGGGTAGGGCTTATTTGGGGGGGTAGGGCTTATATTGCAGCCATCACTGACAATCACGCTAGGTCTTATTTTCGGGGAATCAGGGTATGTGCCGGTATCAGAAAAGCTGTTAAACCATTAAAAAAAAAAAAAAAGTTTTTGCCTTGAGTTGGAAATGTGAAGGCACAGGCTGGGAATTTTTTTCTCACACCAATTAAATTGTAATGCCCTCATAGGGTAAATGGAATAGCTATTTATTGATCATTTAGTTATGATTATCAAAACATGTATTCTGATTAAAGAGGAGTTCCAGTCAAAAAAAAAAAAAAAAATTAAAAGTCAGCAGCTACAAATACTGCAGCTGCTGACTTTTAATTGGACACTTACCTGTCCAGTGATCCAGCGATGCGGGGGATCGAAGCCCCGCTCGTCTCCCCCCCTCCGTTCAGCGGCACCGGCATTGCAACTGTGGGCGCCGGGCTGTGGCTTCACAGCCTGGCACCCACTGCGCATGCGGCGCAGAGCACCGTGATTGGCCGCTCAGTCACCTGGGACCTGTAATGGGTCCCAGATGATTGACAGGAGGGAGCGAGCCCTTCCTGTGCCGAGGGGGAAGTGATGTCACCAGCCCAGGCACTGGAAGAGGCAGACTACGGGGGACCCCCTAGCAACAGGCATTTAGAGGTGAGTAAAAAAAAAATATCCAAATGTTTTTTTTGTATTTTTTTTTAGGATTTTTCATGTAGTTTTTTTTTTTTTTTTTCGGTGGAACCCCACTTTAAGCAGATATACTTGATACAAAAATATGTTAGAAGTCATATGATGTAACAGCTCTTTTGGTTGTGGTCAAATGCCATTCACATCTTCAGCTGTGAAAAGATCTATCTCTGATTTCATACAGAACTTGGGAAGTGACTTGTATATGTTAAATGACCATCTGTTTATCAATGTAAATGACCAACAGATTGATTAGGACTTCAAAAGAGACTCAGTCAAGGTACCCCCCCCCCCCCCCCACCACTGTAGAAAGTATAAAATTGTACTGATGCTCTCTGCCACTTCAGAGCAATTATGTCACCGTGTACTGTATATACATTTGCTCCCCTGCTTATGGCTAAAACTATAGGCTTGAATATTAACCCCTTCAATACCGGGGAGCACTTATACACCTTCCTGCCCAGACCAATTTTCAGCTTTCAGCGCTTTGAATGACAATTGCGCGGTCATGCTACGCTGTACCCAAACTACATTTTTATTATTTTGTTCCCACAAATAGAGCTTTCTTTTGGTGGTATTTGATCACCTCTGCGGTTTTTATTTTTTTGCTAAACAAATAAAAAAAAGACAGAAAATTTTGAAAAATTTTGAAAAAAAATTAAAGTTTTGCTTTTGTTTCTGTTAAAAAATGTTGTAAATTAGTACGTTTTCTCTTTCACTGATGGGCACTGATAAGGCGGCACAGATGAGGTGGCACCAATGAGCGGGGCACTGGTAGGCGGCACCGATATGCAGCACTGATGGGCACCCATGGGTGGCACTGATGGGCATTAAAAGGCTGCAAAGATGGGTTCTTATGGGTGGCACTGATGGGCCCTGATACGTGGCACTGATGGGGATCCCTGGTGGCACTGGCAGTGGTAGGCATTGTGAGTGGGCACTGATAATGGGCACTGGTAGGCGGCACTGATATGCAGCAGTGATGGGCACTGATGGGTGGCACATAGGCTGCAAAGATGGGTTCTTATGGGTGGCACTGATAGGCAGCACTGATACACGGCACTGGCAGTGGTAGGCATCAGAGTGGACATTGATTGGCAGCTGCTTGGGCACAGATAGGTATTTCCCTGGGGGTCTAGGGGGCATACCTGGTGGTCCAGTGGGGGGGGGGGGGGGACCGAGGGGGGGGGCTGTGCTGATAAACAATCAGCACAGACACCCCCCCCCCCCGTCAGAAGAGCAGCCGATCGGCTCTCCTCTACTCCCGTCTTTTAGGAGTGAGTGAGTGAGGAAAAGCCGATCACCGGCTCTTCCTATTTACATCGTGATCGGACACGGCTGATCACGTGGTAAAGAGTCTCCGTCAGAGACTCTTCCGGAGATTGGGGTTGCGGTGTGTCAGACTGACACGCTGCAACAACGATCGCCGCGAAGCACGCCCCCGGGTGCGCGCAGCGGCTTAATATCCTGATCACGTCATATGACGCCCAGTCAGGGTATTGAAACCACTTTGCCGCCGTCACTTTGCTATATGGCGGGCGGCAAGTGGTTAAATACATCCTTTTTGAATGTGGTTCAGCAGTCAAAATGTTATTGGAAACTCCTAAGTTCTGGGATTTCCCTATCAGCCCCGTACACACGATCGGACATTCCGACAACAAAATCCATGTTTTTTTTTTTTTTCTCCAACGGATGTTGGCTCAAACTTGTCTTGCCTACACACGGTCACACAAATCTTGTCGGAAATTCCGAACGTCAAGAACGCGGTGACGTACACACGTTACGACCAGCCGAGAAAAAAAAAAATGAAGTTCAATAGCCAGTGCGGCTTCTTCTGCTCGATTCCGAGCATGCGTGGAACTTTGTGCATCGGAATTGTGTACACACGATCGGAATTTCCGACAACGGATTTTGGTTGTCAGAAAACTTGAGAACTAGATCTCAAATTTTGTGCGATGGAAACTGTCCCGAAGGAGCCTACACACGGTCGGAATTTCCGACAACACGCTCCCATCGAACATTTTCCGTCGGGAAATCCGACCGTGTGTACGGGGCAGAACAGCGCATGTGGTTTGCATTTGGGTAAGTCAATTTTGTTCTAAAATAAAAAATATTATAAACGAAATCTGAAAGCGCTCTTTGAATGACATTCGTCAAGTCATCGAATGTACTGAGAATTTTTATACAAATGTTCATCGGAAAATCTATTAGTGCCAGCCATAAATGGACTGGGATGAAGTTCGATCCATGTGTGGCCACCGTTGGAGACGTGTGCAATTCATTTTTTTTTTTTCCATTCTGAATTCGTTTTCCGTCAAAATTCGGAATATTCGTTAATTCGGAAATCTCCGAATTAACGAAAGACTGTAACAAATTTATTTTTTTTTAAAACAAAATTCTCTGAAAAGAACGAAAATAAGAGCGAACAAAAATCCAAAAGAAATTCAGATAATTTCTATTATAATTAAAATATTAAGGTTATTACCTATTATTATTATTTGTAACTATTAGTTTTTTTTTATTATTATTATTATAAACGATTAAATTATAGGTATTGGACTTTCCTTTCAAACCTGGCTTAGTGAACGCAACGAATACGAATTTATTCGAAATAACGAATGCCGGATAATTTGCAACTTCGGATAAATTCGTATTCGTTCACTAACAGCCAAATTTGAACGGAAATCCAATACCTAAAATTAATAGTTTCTAACTATTATTATAGTTTTTAATATGATTAATAATAATAAACTACAATAATAGTTAATAAACTTAATATTTTAACCACTTCCGGACCGGCTCGCGCCGATATATGTCGGCACTTTGAAGAGGAAAATCGTTATGGCAGCAGCTATCTACCATAACCCAGGTATCCTGTTTTTCAGTAAGTGG